>NC_134470.1:71423592-71511592 GCF_964194025.1 Convolutriloba macropyga
CCACACACCTGAACTGAAAAAATTGTAACGCTTTTTTTATGTTATATTGGTATTCCGGTATTCTGCCGGCTTTGATTTATGCGATTTTTTGTTTGCCAGTTTTTTCGTCTGGCGCTTTTGACTTTTCGTCCTCAAAAAGGGGATACACTGGTAGCGCCCAGCGGGCATTAAGTGCTCTTAGAGCCTTTCAGCTCTATTTCAGCTAAAATATTTTGGAGACTTATACTTATGGTGTGAAGGGCGGTTCTTAGAGGTTGAGACAGCCCCCCCCCCCGTGGCTAGCTACTGACGAAGCCAACCGTTTGCTGGTCGTTTGAGAGCAATTCGCCCGACGTTAGTCGGTTATGTTTTGAATAAGTCACTGTAGTGCTTGGAAAATTAGGAAGAAGAAACCGTGATTAGTATGGCGTTTTTTATATTAAGGGTTCAGTTAAATACACGCGTAAATTGCAGTACAATAGCTTGCGGTCCTCTGAGGTAGTTGCCAAAGTAATTCATTCGAATATAAAATGTTTCCGAATAGAATGTAATTGACCCATCCGGTTTTGGCGACATAGATGCAAAGCAGGGCGAATCAGTACCTGATCATTCTGACGGTAGATTACATTATATCAATAGAGCTAGCTACCTTTAATATTTCAAGTTTGTTTTCTCAATATGCAATAGTGTGCTATGCACAGCAATATGTGGATGAGTGTTCGTTTTTTTGAAAATAATTGTCCGGAGTGCTTTGGTTTATTCTGTTTTAGGTTTTTCCGTCTTTCGACAATTTTTCATTAAAATATCTGAAAAACTGGTATACAACAGCAGATTTCCTGTAGGAATTTTGTGTACGTTGCTTCCGTGGACAACAATTAAACGGAGCACAATGTTCGGACCGGAGTAAAATCTGACTATGGTATTAATTTTTGTTAAGGTTGATTAAATTGATTAGCATTTTTCGCAGCTCAACACGAGGAAATAAAAAAAGCAATAAAAACATGCACTAATTTTGGAAAATGTTTGACGTGTTTGGTACAAAGTTGAATGCGTTACATTTTTTTCAAATGATCACTCCAGCCGTTGTAATTTTAGAAAGAAAGCAAATGCAAAAAAAACTTGCTGATCCAATGATGACGAACCGTGCCTGTAACTCAAGCTAAGACGTCTGGAAAATTCTCAAAATGCAGCAAAAACAACCAAAACGGTCACTAAGATCCAACTCTCCACCTTATTAAACCTGTGATGCTATCTGTGGTTTTCGCATAAATATTACATTGTGTGCTCAAGAAATTCGAACAATAATTAATGTGCAGATATTGGAAAATGTTTCTACTTCTATGCTCTTTGACATCTTTGGGAAACAAGAAACTGAAAAGAGAGCAATGCAGCTGGGAATTTTGGCTTTCACAAAAAATTGTCAGCAAAGTGTTTAAGTTGGTTACATGACAATTTAACCAATTCCATTTTACCCAAAGTCATTTTAGCCCACCTGCCAACTTACTCAATGCTCTTTGATATTTTGGTTCAATTATCCAATGTTCGGTTGTGATAGCTTCATATCAAATCCCACGGGCCATTTAATTGTATAGTCGGCTAAATAGTCGTTCTGGTAATTTTAACAATAGGGTAAATTGAAGTTGGCATTTGGTAAAATGGCAGTTGGTGTATAATGGCATTGGAAAAAAATGGAATTGCGTAAGTTGCACCGCTTAAGTTGCTAATCGTTTGTACTGCTACTGTACACCCCATTTTGATGTTTTTGGTGACTAAGGAATATTGTATTTTTACTGCCAATTATTATGGCCAAAATGAAAAGGAACTGAAATGCTAATTTAAAAAAGTTAATAATTTTGTCTTTTTACTTCAAAAGTTTTGTGTTTTTTGCAAAAATCATTCAGTTCATAAGAACTATTAACAGAAAGTTGCGTTTTTTACGCCAAACGGAACGATAAAAGGCAAGTTTGACAAAAAGAAATTTTAAGTGAAAACATTATGCTCATTGAGAGAACTTCATATCTGGGAAGTTAAGATGGGTAATTGTCGCTTTCAGTCACCTCGAACAACTCTTATCCATTTTAGGAAAATTTTAGGGGCTAAACTGAAAAATATCTAACAAACGCTGAGCTATACAAACCGAAATGAATATTTTTTAAATCTTGTTTATTTACTTGAAAGAAATAGCGTCCTGAGAAAACTCGATGAGGTGACTTAGTTACCATTTGAACTTAAATGCATGTTCAAAAATTAACTCACAAAATAAGCAAAAAAACTAGAAGGTAGACAAGGAGAACAGTGCCCAAAACTAGCACCCGATGCCCGGAAAAAGTCTCATTACATTGAATTATTGCCTACTCTGCTAACAACATTGGAGTCTGATGGTCCTGACTACAAAAATTGAAAAAAAAACGTTATTCGGACGTAATATTCAAGCTTAAATTGTTCATCTTGTTTATATTGGTTTTCTCAAGCATTGAGTTGATTCCATCGTAATCAACGACAGCGCTCAAGTGTAACTCAAATTCTTTGATTTGTAATGTCTTTGTTCAGCTTAGTTAATAGATTTTTGAGCCACAGCGATCGGGTTAAAAATACGAGTGAATACGGAAAGTTTCGAAAATTTTGCGAGGTCTGATGTAGGTTGCGAATATTTTTTTTCACCGTCCGGGCATAGCAAAAGGTTTTAAAATCATTGTTGTTATGATTTCAAAAATACTTCCTAAGTATTTTTCTCATAGGATGAATGGAAGAAATTCGCAAGTACTTGAAGCTAAAATGGCGTGACACGACTCAAGTTGTTCTGCGCGTTTGGTATACCACTTTTCCAATTTATACCACTTTTCCAATTTATGAAGTAGAATATACAAATGTAAGAAAAATGAAGATGGCGACGTAGATACATTGCATCTAATTTGTGTACATTTTCTTTTGGTAGAGTTATTAATAATAACACGCTGTATTAAGCGATGACGAGCAGCTATATATTAACGTTATTATATTATCGGCATATTAAGAGTAAGAGCAGTTTTTGCTATTACTTAATATCTGAGCTTTTGTGCGATCATTCTAGATAAATTGAGCTTTTCTTAAATGAAACACCTCTGGTCTATATGACTTCCGTTTTCATTTCCTATTTTAAACCTGGATTCGGTCAAGAATTTTTCAGTGTCATCGGCGGCTATTGCCGGAGCTTTAACTGGATGTTCGGTTCGGTTGCTTGTAAATCCATTTGACGTCATCAAAATACGATGGCAGCTCCAGGCGGAAATCATATCAACCAATCAGAATCGGCAGATGTTGGCTAATCGAGGGTACAACAGCAAATATCAATCGTGGCTTCAAACATGTCGGAACATATTGAACGAAGAGGGTGTGAAATCTTTCTGGAAAGGTCATTTATCCGGCCAAGCCTTAACTATTGTGTATAATTCTGTACAATTTTCAACGTACAAGTTTTTGACCCAGAAGTTAAAAGATTTGAATTATTCGAAAGATAATTTTCTTCTTCAATTTGCAATCGGAGGATTTAGCGGTTCCGTGGCAACGGTTGCTGCGTTGCCTTTGGACGTTATCAGAACTCGAATGGTTTCACAAGGTGCTAAGCCGTTTTATTCTTCAATTCCAGATGCAATTTTAAAAATACATAAAGCAGACGGTGCTATTGGATTTTACAGAGGAACAGTTCCGGCAGTTGTTCAGACATTCCCTGCAGCGGGGCTTACTTTTGGGTTTTACAAAATGTTTCACACAGCCTTGAGACAGTTTCCGATTATTGAGGAAAACGTAGTGAATGTTGCATCCGGATTCTTTTCTGGCTTGCTCGTCAAGGTGTTTGTTCATCCACTGGATGTGTTCAAAAAGCGTCTCATGATTCAGGTTAGAACCCCGAATGCCTTTTGATTCAGAAAATGAAGGTTTTTATAATTTGTGTAAAAAACAGTTTAGTAAATAAGGTCTGAGCAGCCATCCGTTGCTAACACCGATTTGTGCGCATAGCATACAGTACGCACCGAATCTTTTCTTTTATGCACCCCACTCCCCAAAAAAGAATTCAGCTTAGTAGGTGCATACTGTTTGCAACCCTCAAGGGACGTGCTGTATAACTAGGTTGCACATCATACTGAGGCACAAACTGAAAAGATCGTAGACATAATACAGTACGAAAGGATCTGGGAGTACTTTGAAGGAAATCCGGGTATATTTTCGAATGAGAAAAGAATACGAACAGCTGCTGCCGTGAAGTCACTAAGTCACTTTACAACTATATTCCCTATTGTTGTTCCAGTTAAAAGCAAGACATCATGCCTGATCTCTAACTCCGAACCGCTTTTTATCAGTTCCTCTCATCAAATTTCTCAAGGACATAAGCTGAGTTGCGTTGGACTGAATGAATATTGCTTCACCGGGTGTTTGTTTTGAGTTTGTTACTCGAAAGTATTAGTTATTGTTGTTTACTTCTAGGGCTTTGAAGAAGCTAGACGAGGATTCGGAAGATATGTTGTCTACAAAGGGTTCACTGACTGTGCAGTTACCATGATGAGAGAAGAAGGCGTGGGTGGTCTCTTCAAGGGAGCTAGTCCCAACCTTGTCAAGGGTGCGATCTCCACAGCTCTGACCTTCGGATTCTTTGAACTGTATTGCAAAATGCTCAAAGATTCAGCTTAGGATTATTCTCATATTCAAATGCAGGATTTTTGAACCTGATATGTAAATGGTTGATATAATTTTGTAATTAGATGCCAAGTGGTTCATTTCGCAATTAATTTTTGACAAATTTGTTTTGAAATAGATAATTCTTTGGCACAAGAAGGGTGTACAATGAACTTTTGCTGCTACCTGATCTTTAAGCAACGTTAGCTGCTTGTAATATGAGGCGGCATAGGCTGTGGGCCGAAAACGCGCGTTATGTTTTATAGCTGCGAACCTATAAGCTGAGCGTAGCCTTATTGCGGTGCTCTATGTTTTGGTTTTTGTTTCGTCTTCTGACGCTCTGTTTTGTTTTACATTTCACTCCGCAAACTTCGATTGAACTTGAAATGAGGTGTTTGTTCTAAAACGTTTTAGTCATTTATATGGTTGGCAACTGAATCAACGCAATTTTTTATCTGTTGCTTTCTGTTTCCTACATTACGAAAGTCTGTTTCGATGCCATTTCGGCAATCTGTATACTGTTTGTAAATTTTTCCGAAAAAAAAACAGTGTCAATTTTTAATGTGTTTTGTTAATTTAGACAGCCTAAACATAAAAGTCTTAATTTTACAACTAGAATTTTTAACTAGAAATTGCGGCCCACAACGGCTCGATAATGGAAACTGAAAACTTCAAATATTTTCTGAAGTGCGTCTTCCAAACCTGCGTTGCTTTTTGTAAAACTAAGATGGAAAAAACGTTTGAATTCTCAGAGTATGTTGTGAGTCTACTCGTTTCAACTCCCCCCTCATATAAATTACGTTTAGTTATGTAGAGCGTTACTATGTAAAATATAGCATGTGCGTCTGGGGAAATAAAATTTATATACTCTGTAAGCTAAGGGGGGGGGGGGGCATTAGTCAATAGGGTGGCATAGGTTAGGGCAATTCGACGAAGAGTAGGCTGGGCGTATATGCCACCTAGACGTGATTATTGAGAGCAGAAAGTCAAATTTAAAGGCTCAACATTGGGTCTGAAATGTCTGGGTTAAATACACGACGTGCAATGTAGCTTTTCGTTCTGAAAATAATTGCAGGTATTGCTTGCTTAGTTGGTCATGGAATTCCATTCAGTACTGTCTTGAACGGCAATAGAAAATTGTTAGCAATACTCCTTTGTTGTATAGTTGAGCTAGACTTATAGATAAATAAGGTTATTCATAGAAACAGGTTGAATAATTAAATTATAAATATTTGCTAGCTAAATACAAAAAAGAAGAGCGCTGTACAATGAGTAAAAGCTCTCAGCGGCGTTCGAAAAGTATTTTTCAAATCTGATAATTCTCAACATCTAGTGTTCGATCACTTTGACAGCGAACTTCATGTAAAAAGGATAAAGAAGAAACAAAAAATCGTGTGAACGTTGCTAAACAAGTTTAGCCTGTTTTATAGCTGGATTTGAAAACTGTATTTCACAAAGTTTTCAAAAGTTCAACAGGCTATACAAACGTTGCGCCTCAGGCTCGTCAACAGATACTCATGCTTCTTGTCGTCAACTATAATTCGAGAATTGCCTGAATTTTAGATCTTAATTGAATTGTTTATAATGATAGTTCTCGTTAGTCTTCCTTAAAAGGCTGTCATTATAAACTGTCGTTTTCGATGATGTTATTATCATGTAGTTTCCACCTATTTTGTAATATTCGCAAACATTTTCAGCAATGAATACTTCTTGAATACGTTTTTCTGAAAAATTAAATGATGAAAGTTTTTACAAAATTGAATATTTTACCGAGGCTGGTGATTTTTTCTCGACACCAAAATTTCAAAACGTTATTTATGATTAGTTTTTAAATATCTGTATCGTATCATATGTAGTACCAACTGTTTTAATTCAAAGATGTTTGATAATGTCTACTGTTTATTGAAGTCAAATGCGAAAAGAGATTTTAAAAAAAATAATTCTGAGACAATTTTGCAAAATTTTCTTCCTTCATTTCTTTTTAGGATTTTTAAACGAAGAAATCAAATTTTTTCAATGTGAGCTGCACTATAGAGCAAAATTTTTATGTAATTTTTGGCATTGACTTAAAATTAATTTTTCTAGAAAAAAGAAATATTTGTTGTCAAAGAGTCAGATTTCAACGTAAATAGGCGAGAAAAGTGAAAAAAACGTTCCGAACTTCAAACTTCAATATCTCGAGAAATTAAAAGTCGGCCAATATCGGTACAACAACCCATTCAGATTTTTGAGGGATTTCTAATAATATCTTTTTGAGGGATTTCTAAGATGTCGATTGTCGTTCGAGAGCAAGTTGTTCTGCGTTAGTCGGCAACGTATTAGTTTTTATTTCAAGGGCTTTGACGAAGCTAGACGAGAACTCGGAAGATATGTTGTCTACAAATGGTTAACTTACGGGCAGTTACCATGTTCAGAGAAGAAGACGTGGGTGGTCTCTTCAAGGTAGCCAGTCCCAACCTTGTCATGGGTGCGATCTCCACAGCTCTGACTTTCGGATTCTTTGAACTGTATTGCAAAATGCTCAAGGATTCAGCTTAAGATTATTCTCATATTTAAATGCAGGAATTTTGAATCTGAGATATAAATGGTTGGTTTAATTTTGTAATTAGATGCCAAGTGGTTCATTTCGCAATTAAATTTTGACAAATTATTTTTGAAATAGATAAAATTCTTTTGGAGAGTGCAGAATGAACTTATGCTGCTACCTGATCTTTAAGCAACGTGAACCGCACTTTGGAGCAAACTAGGTAAATTTTGACATTGGCCTAAAACAATTTTTCTAGAAATAACAAATTTTTATCAATGAGTCAGATTTCAACGTAAATAGTCGAGAAAAGTGAAAAAAATTCGGAATTTCAAACCTTATTAACTAGAGAAATCAAAAGTTGACCAGTATCTTTTCAACAATCCTTTCAGGTGACTTTTATTTCGTTTTCAATTTCAAGGCACTGACTGATAATGATCAGATATTGTTAAGCAGTTTTAAATGAAATGCAATTTTTAATTTCACAAATGAAATGATGTTTTTAATTATGTCAATCTTTAATAAACTCTCGATTTTCTCGAAGAAAGGTAAGACGCAGAAAATATGGTTTTCAATATGGTTTAACAGGGCTTAAAATATGGTTTTCTTTTATACCATTTATACCATTTTTTCCATCGCAATTTACAAAAAATGTGCGCCAATTGAATGGAACTCCGCAAAAAAATAACGAAATTTCATTTTCGCTTTCCAATAGCCGAACTTGTTTCTCTCTCCGTCTCAAGTCTCAATTTCTCTTCTTCTTCATCGAGCATATGCTGTGACTTTGCCTCCGATTTTGACTTTTATTGATAGAGACTGAAAATAGTCCAAAATTCTCCTTTTTTGGGTGACATGTTATCGGTGTTAATTACAATTAGGAGAGTAGTGTATATTCAAGCTCATGTTTTGATTTAGTGACCATAGATAAGCGTCCCGTGAGATCAATAATCTTCAGTCTCTCAGGCTCGAAACATAACCGCGTTTTGTCTGATTATTTCGAGGTACTTCGCATTAATGCGAGCTAATTCGAGTCACGGCCAGTTATTCGTATTGTCCGTCTAATCATGACTAATTCGACTGATTCAACCGGTTCATTTTTCCACCACCTCAACCGGGGTACTCCATTGCTACAATAAAAAATGCCGTAGCCGGCCAAATATAGTCAACGGAGATCCTTCGGGTAAAGAACAATTTGATTCTTCTCTACCGTTAAGCATTTCCAAATGTTAGAAACCCAGAATAAAAAATTGCAATTGCAGGAGAATAAGATCTCGTGCCAAGCTATGTATTTGTTTGGACATAATAATAAACTTAACATACAAAATGCATAAACAATGCATTATGCAGTCTAATTGATGAGGAAATAAATTATCCGAAAATGCAGGTTTGTTATTTTTAAACGGTTGCTGAGATGGAATACTACACATTTACACATCTGCCCGAATTCGACTGCACTTCTTCTTGTAAGCTTGCATCTGTAACTTGACGTTGATTATGAAAAATGCGTAAGACGTTTTGTCTAGATGCACAATTAGAACTACTGAAACAACATTTGAGTCTTGCCCAGGGAACATTTGGCGAGCCCAGAAACCTGCAGTTTGTTCGGTTTGGCCTTTTCCGACTGCCCACCGGTGCCCAAATTTTCTGCAGCCAGGTTTACGCATGACTTTCGGTCTGTTTGATCTGGCCCATCTCTGACTTTTGGACTTGAAAGATCTGGACACCCTGTCTGCATTAGCTAAAGTCGGGCGGGCAAATCTTGGGCCGCGAGTGTCAAATAAATTAGTCAATTCCTCCAATAAAATTACGAAAATGAATTTTTTAGGTCAATAATGGAGTCATGCAAAATTTAGATTCAAAACAAGCGTTATTATTAGTTAAATTTCAATCCCGCTCGCTTGACAACATCAACCGCAAACCTCCACATTAAGTTTCACAACGTCAATATAGTCTCAATTTTCCATCTGATCGCGAATACGAATAAATTCAGCTCTTGCCAAATCATGTAGCCAGCCAAGTTTGCTGAAATTATCCATCTGATGTTTTCGAAAATAAGCACTAAGGCTATCAAAAGTAATCGCTTGATTTCCGAACTCCTGATTTAGACTGTAGTACTCCATTAAGATATCTTTAACATCACGCATCGATCTCACACTCCGATCCCAGTTGCAAAAGAACTTCACTGCTTCTTTAAGCAGGACTTGCAACGTATCTCGGGGAACCAGTTGGAAATCGCGTTTACAGTCTGCTAATTGGCAATGCCTAAAAAGGCAACTTGGCAACCCCCGTGATTTCGGAGTTTTTTTTTCGAAACAGTCAAATTAGATTATTACCAAAAGGTTTAAGATACTTGAAACAAAAACAATATACACAAATCATGCAAGCATTAATTAATACAGGGAAGCTCGGTAGTGTGTGTTTGTATATCAAGTTCCGCCCCCGCTTATCCAAATTTTTGACAACAAATGAGGAAGAGATAAGAAACTTCCATTAAATCACAAACTGCTCTAAAACAATCGCTAAACGAATCAAACTGTCTTAATGAGACTACGAGACAACACACATAACAAAAAAAACAATTAAAATAATATATAGAGCAAAATGCAGCCCAACGACCTTGAAGCATCAGATAAGAATCATAAAATCAGATGAGCACTGTCAAATGAGCGAGCACAAATAAAACCTCAATTGAACAAAAAAGAGAAAAGCAGCCTGGGCCAGTCCGTAACCCAACTAGGTATCAAGTCGACAAAAAGAAGATCAAAACGGGGCAAAGTTTTTAAAACTCGCATTTCTTGAAACATATGATTATAAGAAATCATTACGATAATGAAATTTGCACTGATACTGATTCATGGCATAATTCAAAGTAAGTAATACAACTACAAAAAACCGCAAACACAGACATAAACCAAAAATTTAATCGAAAATTTTGAAAAAATTGAAAGCATTCAAACCATCTTTCTACCGAAAATAATATAAATTTTCTAATTATCCTCTTTTAAACGCCCTTTGGGCCCGTCATTATCATAACTTTTCGACAGGGCACAGAAAGAAACTACAAATAATGGTCATAAATCAATTTGTGGAAAATACAGCCGGAAAAAAAACAAAAAAAAAAACAAATTTTGTTTCGCTAAAAAAGATGGGACTTGTCTTTAATTATGAGAGACTCAGCTACAAGTTGCCAGAGTTCCAGAATTAAGATTACGGAAGCAGCAAATTTGAAAAGAAACACAAAGTTTTAAAGTCATCAGAGCCGTCAGGTATCAATTGAAAGCAATAGATGTTTTCGCTTTATTATCTTTAACCAATTATTCAGACTATGACATAGGGTTAGAAAAAGGACAACAAGAGGTCAAAACTTGAGAAATTATTAAAAAACTTGATTATTATTATTATAATTATTATTATTATTATTACCTTGATTTTTTCCTGAAAATATGGACAGCGGTCCTTTATAGTCCTAATCTATTTCGATTGTAAAAAGAGTAGAATGAAATAGCTTTTATTACTGTGCCTCTAATGGAAACATTAAAATTCTTCCAAAATTTTTTACTATCAAAATTCTAAAAAAGCAGGAAAAACCTATTCCAGAACACTCCTATAGGAAGCGGGATTGCATAATTGGTTTTATGACCCCTTCACAAAATATTATTTGTCATAATAGCAATGTTACTATTTCAAAGTTTCAGAAAGTAAATGCTCTTCGAGGGGGGGGGGGGGGGGGGAGAGTTATGAGTCATTTGCCCAGGAAGCTTAGCCACCGAAATAGAATAGATCCAAAAATTAACGTACCACTCTCGGCAGGTCCATTGTAATTGTGTTGCTCGGGTATTACCAAAGAAGGCGACAAAAGGGTACTGCCTTCGAACACATTGGGCGGGATCGTTGTTGCACTTCAACACGTACGGTAACAGATGATTTTTGAACATCCGATGTTTCACCCAGATTTCCGGAAAGCGACATGTTCGAAACGACGATATTTTCGTCGCGGACTTCGTTTCTAATCAGAAAACAAGTCAAAATTCAACTTTTTATTATTCAGGTGTTTTTTCAGGTAAATTCACCTAAACTTAGCATCATCTATTTTATAACTCCCCAGGTTGAGATTCAGACGAAAATTGGTTTATGATCAGACCCAGTCGATCAGCGTTCTGATCAGAGACTCATCTGAAGTCCGATAGCTCTGATCAGAAAGAAGGAGTCAAGCTGATACTAAAGGCCGGTCCCCTTCAGAGGAAGTTTTGATCAACTGGAGACCACGAAGTTCCTTATGGAAAGCTGTCTTAACTCATCCATTGAGTCAGAAAAGTACACTCAGCGGTACACTAAAAAAATTTGGTGTCAATTGTTGGGTTTAGTTTTCTTTAGCAATACTTTTATAATTGATTTTTCCTTAGATGAATTAAATGCTGCAAACATCAGTTTTTATGAAATGAATATATTATAGCAAAACTAAGAGATTTGTTCATAAGTAAAATTTTTTTCCCAAAAGACTCATTCGAGCGCACTTGAGTCTGATCAGAGTCGGATTAAGGTCTGGGCAATGGTCTGAATTTGAGTCTGGACCATGGTCTGAAGATGGTCTGACCAGAACGCCTTCGGTCAGAAATGTCTGACCAGAGACCCTTTGTGTCTGGGAAGTCTGATCAGAGGCATCTTGGGTCTGGAAAGTCTGATCAGGGTTAATTTCCGTCTGGAAAGTCTGTTCAGAGATAATTTTGGAGTGAAAAATCTGATCAGACAAAAATTTGGATCTGGACCTCAACCTGGGTCAGCGCTTAGTATCTTTAAAAATTACACTGCCTTGATCTTTGCAAAGAATATCAACCTATATGACACTTAGTTCAAAATAAGTAAAAGGCTATCTACAGTTTTTCTTTACACAACTTAAAGCCTTCTGTGTAATTAGAAGTAATCACGTGGTCCTCTACTTGAAAAGAATGTATTATTTCTCGTTAAACCAATATAGTGTAACATTTCTTTTTTATTCAAACAGACATCGATTATAACAAACATTTGGATGCAAAAATTATTGGACATTTAATGTTTGGGATTATTTTGATATTGTTGTGCAATTCAACTGAAAAGTCATGAAAATTCTCCAGGAATTATTCAATGCGGTTTTAATCGAATTTGCGTGCTTTACGAAAAATGATTTTTTCAGAAATTTTTTTCAGGTAATTTGGTTTTAGTATAAATAATTCAATGCGTGAGTAGATAAAAAAACCAGAAGTAAAGACCAAAAGATTTCCTGAACTAATGTTTTCTCGGGGTTTTAGACCACGTTGAAAAGTGAACATGAGTAACTTTGCAGCATATAAAGAATCAAATAATCATTAAAAAATTCTGATCCAGATTGAAAAAACACGTAGAAACGGTACGTTGCTTTAGGGAAATGATCATTTTTGAATGTTAATTCAAGAACCGACTAACTTTAGGGATTTTGACTGTTGTTGATTGATGTCTTTAAGAAACATTTTTTGACAGATTTTATATGAGATGACTGTTTTAGAACGGGTTATTTTAGTACATAATGAGCGGTTTTGATATTTTATATCATAAAACAGCTCAACTTTCACCAGTGCTCTCTCATTTTTTGAACAAACTATAAGGCTCAGAGTATACAACGCAAAATGCTTTCTCAAAACTCGGAACTCTGTTTGATTAGAAGTAATCGTTCAGTCTTTCTCTTTAGATTGTTTAAAATGAATTTTTCATTGTTTCCTGTTTTTTTTGCTTAAATTTTTCCCATTATTTGTTGTTTCCTTCTTTAAAAAGTGACATAGGGTATAAACTACCAATCTACAAAAAATGTGCTAAGTTTATATGAATAAAGGCGGTTTTACCTCAAATTATGCCACATTATATTTTAAATTTTGAGTGATTCAAACTGAGCATTTGTAATTTAGTGAAAACTTCAACTTTAATCAAATGTTCTCACAAAAAACGTTGCGCATAACTTTTTTTGAGATCTCAATTTCAATGTTTGGTTCAACAGAAAAAACCAAAAATAACACCCGAGAGGTTTATAAAAGTTTTGCTGAGTTATCGTTTTCTCACAGTATTAGACAGCCGTTTTTGAAAGGTGAAGTTAGGTCATTTGCCATTCTAGAAAGTAGTACATTTTCATTTCAAAATTCTTGATCCTTTTTTGGCCAAGACAAGTCAAAAACTGTCTTTGTTTCTGATCATGATTGTTTTTGATACTGGTTTTCCGGAATCTGCCTATTCTTATGGATTTTGACGCTTTTTGAGTGGTATTTTTAGATGGCAGTTTTGATAATATTTTTTAGAAGGCGAGCGTGTCAGATCGTTTTTGCTGTAAGCTGTAAGTCAAGGACTGAAACCTTTTAAAAGTCATTTTTGAATACCTAGTTTTTACATAAGATGCATTCGAACTTTTTCATGAGATGTGATCAATTTCTTAAAAATGTTTAAATTTCTCAAGTTCTTAAAATGATGAAGAGTAATTCTTCTGAATACAGTTATATTAGAGATTTATTCATTCAAAGACATTTTGAGCATCTGAAGAAAAAAATATTATTTTTCTTGGCTAGCAAAGCGCACTGAGAAGAACGCCACCTATCATCCTCATCTCATAACATTATTATAATACAACAATGTCAAAGATAAGAGAAAAACCGCTCATTTTCGAAAAAAACTTGTAATTCTTTAAGTTCTGAAACAGTTGGAAAATTCATAGGTTAGTTTTAAAAATGATTTTTTACTAAAAAAATACCACTACGAAAGCGAAAATGCTAAGTAAAAAACGCTACTCTTTTCAGTTATGTGCGTTTTTGATTAAAAATGCATTTTTTGCTTATGTTTTCAGAAAAAGTGGGTTCTACTTACTTTCGAATTCACATGGGAAGATAAGTCTCAAGGTCGGCGTGATAACTTGCTTGCAGCTTGTCTCACAACGAGACCCAAAAATGTCGGCCGGGTTCTCTTTTTTCATGCGTGTCCCCAAAACTGGAATTGAACTCTTCAGATATGATCGAGCAATTGTTGCCCAATAAGCAAGTGATGGACCTTTTCAAGACATCTTTCCCTCTCTTACAAATTGGAAACACGATTTCTATATTAGTAGATTTAACACGAGTAAATTAGGTTGCAAGAGATACTAAAGTTTGCATAGTTCGAGTATCCCAGGATGCTGGTCATACAAATGTTATGAGTTGCTTTCAGCAAAAAGTCGCCAATCGCGAAAATTTGGCAAATTTTTTTGGGCGAGGTCTGAGTGCTTTTGTACTAATAAGGGCGACTGGAAAAAAATTGAGTATGGTCATGAGTTTAGTTTTATGAATGTCAAATATATTATTAGATGCCTCTTACAATGGTGCCCTAGTAATTGATTTCTCCATTAACGGGATCTGCGTTACCATACAAAGCTGATAAAAGTTTTCTTAAACATCAAATAAAACATGCGTGGTTTCTTAAGCCATACTTCCCGGTCATAAATGCTTTCATTCTTAGCATTCATAATTGTGTTCCCCTGTTAAGATTGAAAACCATACAAGAACAAATGATCTTGTTAACTGGAGTAAAAAAACCTTCAATGGCCTTAATTGGCTATGGTTATCTGCAAAACCAAAATATTTCTGTACAAAAATATTCCCACAATTGATTGAAGATGTAGAATGCTTATGAACAGAGACAAGGATGCTCGGTAATGTGCGTTCGCACATAACGTTGTGACCCCGCTTGTTCCACAAGTGTGGCCTAATTGTCTAATAAACGATGAAGAGATAAACTAAACTTTTAAAATAACTCAAAAAAATTGACAAAAATAATTGGTGTATGAATGAAAAAAATTCAAACTCCAATCACTAATTAAAGTAGCGTAAAGACACACTGTTAGGCCAATGTGACCTGCCATTATTAAGACTACGAGACAGAACAAACACAAAAAATCAAATAACAAACATTTACATCCAAAATTCATTGTCTATTTTTTAAAAAAAAAAACTACGTAAAAACGAGTTCAAATGGTTTTAATAAAAACCTAAACCTTACAGTTTGATAAAATAGTTTGCTATCCTCAACTAGTTTGCTATCCTCTAGAGTAAAACGTGGGGCCAGACCTTGATGAGACTCGTCAACAAGTAGACAAACAGAACAAAAACGACAAAGTTAAAAAACATATGTCTATGTTTTCCTGAAAACAAACACATTCAAATAATGAAAATCTTAAGATTTAATTTGAAATCTTAATTTGACAAAGACATGCAAACGTTAGCTAGCAACTGAAATCCTTGATTAGGTTCCTTTTTTCTCAAACAGAAGCTATTAAAATTTTTCAATACTCTGAATATGTCAGAAGTCGCCCAAATAAACGATAAATAGATAAAAATCAGAAATAAAATAAACAACTTGCAACAAAAACTGGTATTGAAGCCATTAAAACCGTTAGCAATGCAATAAAAATCTTAGATATATTCTCTTGTTTTTCTCGTGAACACGATAGGCAAATGGGCTTTGATAGGCTTTGATAGGCAAATCGCAGATAGGCTTTGATAGGCAAATCGCAGTTAATGAGAATAGGTAAGAAGTAGACAAAGAGAACTACAAATTGTAAAACAAAAAAATATTAGTATTTGATTCTAAAGTCATAAAAACTTTAGCAATAAACGGAAATCAGAAAATGGGATGCTTTGTTCTCGCGTTAAAAGCTGCAAAGAACTACATTTATCCAGTGTTTATCATTCAGCAGATCAAACTATTGTTTGTTTTTCCAAAAAAACAACATCGAGGCCATTAAAAGAATAGGCGATCCACTAAAAATTTTCGTTTGATATTCAACCTGTACTTGTTCATATCCAAGCGAAAAAACCGTAAAGCCGCAACAAAACGTAAAAATAATGAAAACGTAAAACCGCATTGAGTATCATTTTTTTTAAATCAATAGAAACATGATGCGAACTGTTTTGCTGACCTTAAGCTACAGTTTGGCCAAAAAGGAGAAAAAAGTCTCGAAGATCAATAATCCATTGTTGATTTTAAAAAAGCATTCTTAAAAGTGAAAACGACTTTAAGTCATCTACTAAAGAACTAAATTGGCTTCCAGTTGGACCTTGAAGCCAATTGGACATGTTGTTAGTTCTACTTGATTGGACTGTTTCTTTTCTGTAATTAATGTAGGAAAAAGTAAACAAAACTAGGAAAACGATTAGACCAAGACTATCCTTGCTATTTCTGTTCTTCTCTTTGGAACACGTATTTGTTCTGATTCCTATTGATAGCTGTAAATGGCTTGAAAAAGAAAGGTCAATATATCAAAAGTATATAACCTATTGCATAAATATCGAAATGATTTAGCAAAAAACCGGCCAATTCATAATTCAAGAGCACTTGCAAAAGATGCATACGTGAAACTAGCTTTCTTTGGAGTTAACAAAGATTGTCTGAGACGTTTTGACGGGTGTTAACCCGGTCAATGTAAACAAAGTGGACTAAAGAAGCTTATTTTTTCCATTTTGGATGAAAATGCTGAATTTTGAAAAATTAGGCAAAATTTTTTGTCATAAAATTGGATCAACTAATTCAGAAACTCTCTTTTGTTTTTAGAAGTAAACCCATCAAAACTATCGTTACAAATTTTAACTTATTTAAAAAAACAAAAGTGGCCAAAATAGCGTAAAGCCATGGAAATGAACAATAAGAACAAACGTCAATCAAATGTTCACAAAATTTCAAATCTCGATAACTCTGTGGAAATATGGAACTTTAAAAAAATCTTTTTCTAATATATTTTACGCTGGACGGTTTTTTTTGGTACCACACACAACCCTCTACGATGAATATATCGGTCGGCGAAAATTGACTGAACAAGAAAGCCCGTTGGAGTATGTAGTTCCTCCCCCCACCAAAGTGGGTTTGAAAAATTATTCTTATCTAACTGAATGTCATGTTTTTTTAAATTTTTTTTAAAACAGATGAAGTGACACAACTAGCATGTACCATCAATTACGTTGAAGTGCATTCCTAAAACTGACCTTCCAATTTTTTGCTAGACAATGAAATTTTACTCCCTGAATGAAGTTAGGTGATAGTTTGTGTATGACTTTAAGAAATTTGTCGAGCACTTCAAAATATTTTCACTGAGCATCGTTATATAACATAGCAAGCAGAATATCAGAAAATAGCTGCTCAAAATACAAGAATAAGCAGTCCCAAATAGAAGAAAAAATGATACCCATAAATATTTTAAAACAGTCAAAGGAATTTTAAATTAGTAGCAGTAAGTAACGAATCACTGTGATTCTTAGTGCGGATGTTCCCAGAACCAATATTATTGTAAGTCTTGAATATTTTTTTGCAAGAACACTTTTACACACCACTTGAACTCAAAAAAGACAAAATATGATGACAGTTTCCAAAACAGGAAAATGTGAAAAGCATGCTAAGTTGGCTAAGTTATCACCTGTGTCTAACACTTATGTCTTCAAAACCAAATCTCTCTTGTCAAAATCTTGAAAAAAGCTAACTGTCTAGCAGAAACCTAGTTTGAGATATCAGAGATAGACATAGGAAAAATTGTTCAAAAATAAATTGTGAACTATAACTCAGCAAGTTTACTTAAAAAATTCTGAACACCTTGAAGTTTATGTTAACATAAAACCCAAATTCGTGCGACTAATACCCGATCATTGTGTTCATGCTATTATAAAAAAATTGCCTCTAAATGTCTAAAAACTGGAAAAATTGCAAGAAAATTACTTTTGAAAAACCTTGTAAAAATCAAAGTTCCCTAAAATCATTGTTTAAGTGGGCGTTGCAAATACAAATATATCAAAAACCTGTAACATCCAATTGACTTAACTAATTTATCTTTTTAAAATTCACACCCTTTGTTGATTAAGTTCAAAAGGGTTTGTGTTTTATACACGATTGAAGATTTAATTTATTAAAATTTTAAGGGCAATCTGTATTCCAAAAGGTAGATCGCACAGGAACTAAGATAATGCGCTGCAGCAGTTTTTGATGAATCGGAAGGTTTCTTTCAAAATTTTGTATGAATTTTTGAATTTTTGGCAAAAATTAAAGTGGGACACCCTGAAACCCATAAAATAGCCAGTTGTATAATTAAAACTGGACTTTTATCTTGTGCTTCGTTTTGTTTTCGCTCCAGTCCTTGAAAATAAGTACAACTGTAAAAAGCAAAAGTTGCCAACCCGGTTTGAGATTCCTTTTGATTTTATTGCTTTCGCAAATTTAGCGCACTTTTATTAAAATTCAGGAATTCGGCCAAGGATCGTTTTAATTTTGTTGGAGTGTACCCGGGTCGAGGTTTGGCGGTGAATTTTCGTAAGAAATGCGGTGAAATGCGGTGAAAAAAAATAATTTTCACCGCGTATTTCTTACATGTTTTTGCGGTGAATGCGGTGAATCGCGGTGAGTTATTTTTTTTCACCGCGTTCTCAGTATTCTTACAAAAAAGAATCGTCCCTACATGGGTTCCAACCTCTGACCTCCTGCATGCCTTCCAATGCTTATTCCACTGCGCCAACTGTCACTTACTTGTTTGTAATTTCTTGTGAATTTAAATCAGATTGAGTAAACTTTGGAAACCATATGCGGTGAATTTTTGTAAGAAATGCGGTGAAATGTGGTGAATTATTTTTTTTCACCGCATCTAGCGGTGAGAAAAAATAATTCACCGCTTGAGAGAAAGCGGTGAATTATTTTTTTTTCACCGCATTCACCGCATTCACCGCATTTCTTACATTAATTTGCCATAATAGTCTATGCGGTGAATTTTTGTAAGAAATGCGGTGAACTTGGTGGTGAATTTTTGTAAGAAATGCGGTGAAAAGCGGTGAATTATTTTTTTTTCACCGCATTCACCGCAATCACCGCATATCTCACGAAAATTCACCGCATTCACCGCATTTCTTACAAAAATTTACCCAAAAACCTCGACCCGGGTAGGAAATGTTACACGTGACCACAGTTCCACAGAAAGACAAGCCACCATTTGTCTGTTGTATTGTCATAAAATCTATAAATGTTTTCAATTAGCATTTGTAATGATTTCATTATGAAACTTTTAAATGTTATTTTTAATGCATTCATGTGTTGTGTTGATGTTGAAAGCAAATAAATTTAGGCAGTAGAAACCTGGAATAACGAAATGGGAGCGGGAGGTAACCATTTTTTTAGCGATTTTCTGGAATTGACTGAGTGGATAGATTTCCAGAACCATTTAAAACTACACAATGTCATAAAAATCTGAGCCGTAGAATGTGTTGTTGCATTGTACGGGAAATCTTGACAGTTTGCAAAAAGCAACCATTTTGCTTGCACGTTTTCAAGTTTCCGAAACTCAATATTATTTTTACGTATATGTAAGAGTGAAGAAAAGATGGTTTCCATAGTTTGCTTCCTTTTCTAAGCTTCACAAAATTCCGTAAAAATGTCATGTGTCGACTAAGGATTTTTCATTTTGTCACACACACACACACTAAAACAACTGCAAATGATCTAACCCATTTATTTCGATGTTCATGAAGCAACTTCAGCAATTCATTCCCGATGGACTTATATACTTTGTAGATTTTATTCGCAAGAAGTCTAACTAGCTCTTTGAATTTTTTGTTTTTTGAGGTGCTCTAAATTAAAAATTGTTCTGAGAATTAACCGCAAGAATTTTACTTGAAGTAACGAAGACAAAAAAGGAAAACTAACTTTTTGGAACAAAAATAAATCCTGCGTGGTAATTGATTGTTTTCTCTTGATCTCAATGAAAGTAAAACGGTTGAAAACTTAGCATTTAAAGTTTGGCAGTGCCTACTTGTTAATAGGAACAACCGCAACAGTTTTAAGTTGCTTGTCATTAAATCTTAATCACTATGTAGCAAAAAAATTTGTTTAGCTTTTTTGGTTACTTTATCAAACTGCTATTTTTGTTTATCTCAAGATGTTTTTAAGTTCGATGCAAAGTTTGCAAAATGAGATACAGTATGCCAAACCTAATATCAAGTAAAATAACTTGTGTTCATAGATTTAAGCCATATAAAGTTCAAAAAATTTTCGATATCATTACTTTGCATAAAATAACATTAGAAAAATGCAGACCGAAGTTAAAGTATTATCCGATCAGTTTATTCATAAGCTCTTCCATACGAAAACCCGCATAATTATTTATAACTATGTAATTAGACGAGACGCCTTTTTCACACAAAGAATTGTTTGATTCTTCATCCTACGGTCATAAATGTTTAATTTTACACTAGAGAGTTTTAGAGTGTGTGGTAGCACCAAGAACTAGAGAAAATCTTAGACTTCAATTTAACCAACATAATTTTTTTTTCAATCTCAATTTTCATTGAAAATCCAGAAAGCCTGTTTGTCTTGTCCGTATATATATATATATATATATATATATATATATATATATATATACATATATATATATATATATATATATAATATATTTATATATATATATATATATATATATATATATATATAAAAGTGTGTGTGAGTGTGTCGTAGGTGAGCCCTTGAAAATGACAGACGGTACTTCATTCATGTTCAACGATAGGCCTATTTTTTACTGTTTCTTCGTCCGGGTGAAATTGTGTTAATCAGCTGATCATGGATGCGACACCGTCTGCCCTTTTTCATATGATTCCCCAGCTGCACTCGATCACATATATCTCATTGCTCCAAGAAACTAAGATCAACTATAGTAGTCCAGTGTTCTAACTAAACTTATTTTGTCTGACCCCAATTACAACAAAGATCGATATAATAATGACCATAATGGTTTCATTACAGTGTAGAGGGTATCACCAAAAATACGGGGGAATGGAGTGGATGAAAAGTTTAAATAAAGTGTAATTTTCAGTTCATACGCTTTTACACTTTTCCCCATAGTTCACAGTGCTTTTCTGTGTTGCTCGATTTTTTCTTCTGTTAAGGATTTTTGACAACGATGACGACCAATTACGACATCCGGGTTCAAGGAAAAGACTTAAGAAACAAAGAAAAAAAGCAAAAAGTTTGAAAAGTAGAAAAAGAAACTACAAAAAAGTAGTTTGAAAAGAAGAAAAAAGCAACAAGGCTAAGGACCTTCTCTGGTTTTGTTGTTGTGATAGATTGATGCCTTTGTTTTTCATGTGATGCTTCTTTTCATTTACTAAAAATTCGATTCTTAGTCTTGCCGACAATTTTTTACGCTATAGGAGAGGATGCAGGAGAGCGTTTTTTATCGGTATAAGTGTTTCTACGACGTAGGATAAGTCACTTTTGGCTATTCTTGGGCGCTTTTTAACTGGGGTTCTGAACTGAAAAAAATAATCATGAAAAATCTTGCAAAAAAGTTAATACTCTAAGAATCTTTTAAGAAAAAAAATTTGCAAGAATTTTGTAAGAAAAAGGTAATCTTGTAAAAATCTTGTGAGATTTAGCAACGTCTTGTAAGAATCTTGCAAGATCTTACAAGATAACCTTTTGTTTTCGACTCGGGATATTACACCCTTATCCCCACTAATTAGATGTGAATTAAGGGTGAAAATTCGTCCGGGGTTATCAGTGATAAAAGCAAAATTTTGTCTAGGCTGAAAAGGAAGCAAATTGTTTAAGGATGTTTT
Organism: Convolutriloba macropyga; assembly: GCF_964194025.1. Lineage (NCBI taxonomy): Eukaryota > Metazoa > Xenacoelomorpha > Acoela > Convolutidae > Convolutriloba > Convolutriloba macropyga. Next base: position 71,445,349 of record NC_134470.1, read on the forward strand.
GATATTCCTCCTTGTTGCGGTGGTTGAACAGAAGCCAAGAGGTCTTGCGAAGACTGCCCGCCAATAATTGATGCAATGGACTCAGGCGCCTGAAATTTAAACTCCCGTAAAATGGATGGCAAAAGACACGGTTTCTTTTTCAGACGAACTGTATCGTTCCCAGGTTGAGGTCCAGACCCAAATTGGTTTATGGTCAGACCCAGTCGAGCGCACACCCATGTGTTCTCAGACCAAAATTACAGGGTCTGGACGGAAGTTCGAGCGCAGTACAGTCTGGTCGATGGTCTGGAGATGGTCTGATCAGAGGTCAATTTGGTCTGAAGAGTCTGATCATAGGCAGATTCGAGCGCACTTGGTTCTGATCAGAGGCGACTTCGAGCGCAATTGGGTCTGATCATAACCTTGTCGAGCGCACTTTGGTCTGATCAGAGGCCAATTCGAGCGCACTTGGATCTGATCAGAAATGTTTTCGAACGCAATTGGGTCTGATCAAGGACCAATTCAAGCGCCTTATTTTTTCAATTTTTTTTTGTTTTTTTTTACTTAGAGATGTTTGCTCTACCAAGAGGCAACAATAGAGCAGCGTTCTGATCACAGACTCATCTAAAGTCCAATAGCTCTGATCATAAAAAGGAATCCAGCTGATAGCAAAGGCCGGTCCCCTTCAGAGGAAATTTTGATCAACTGGAGACCACGAGATTTCTTGTAGAAAGCTGTCTAAGTTCATCCATTGAGTCAAAAATATACACTAAACGGTACACTAAAAAATTGTTCTCAACAGTTGGGTTTCGTTTTCTTAAGCAATATTTTTATGATTGATTTTTCCTTAGATGAATTAAATACTGCAAAAGTCAGTTTTTATGAAATGCATATATTATAGCAAAAGTAAGGGTTTGTTCAAAAGTAAAATTTTTATCTGATCAGACTATTTTGAACGCATTTGAGTATGATCAGAACTGCTTTCGAGCGCGCTTCAGTCTGATCTTAAATGGCTACAAGCGCAACTGGGTCTGACCATAAATGCTTCGAGCGCAACTGGGTTTGATCATAACCTCCTCAAGCGCACTTGAGTCTGATCATAGTCTGATTAAGGTCTGGGAAATGGTCTGAATTTGAGTCTGGACCATGGTCTGAAGATGGTTTGATCAGAACGCCTTCGGTCTGAAAATTCTGATCAGAGACCCTTTGTGTCTGGAAAGTCTGATCAGAGGTAACTTGGGTCTAGAAAGTCTGATCAGGGTTAATTTCCGTCCGGAAAATCTGATCAGAGATAATTTTGGTCTTGAAAGTCTGATCAGACCAAAATTTGAACTGGACCTAAACCTGGGTTTCAAGAGATTGATATAGAAATTAGTGACCACATGCTAGAGACATATGCAATTTGAGATAGTGTTACTTGTAGTGATAACATTATAGAGACATAAGAAATAAAGTGGCCAAGCCGACGTCCCTGACGCAAAATCATATCTGATCAGACCATCCGAATGAACTATGATCAGACCGCATCAGACCGAAATGACTTCTGATCAGAACCAACCGTGCTCGAAATTTTCTTGCCCTTAAAGTTAGCTTAAAATCACTAAGCATACTCAATTTTGCTCAAATATCAATTCTGGCCAGACGCATATGCGCTCCAAATTGTTTCTAGTTAGACTATCATGCACTTGAAGTGCATTCTGATTAAAATATCCTGTGCTTCAAGCGGTCGCTTTGGCAATAACTTTGGCAATAGGAAAAAAAGATAGAGTTCACCCGATTTCAACTATATATTAGAAACTGAAATGGATTTGATCTACGAATTGCATGCTAGTTTCCAAGTTTTAAACCTGCGTCAAGCAGAGCTGGTTTAAAGTAAACAAAGTGGTTCAGAAATTTATTCCATTAAGTGTTAAGTTTTGCTCTGGAACGAGCATGAGGCATTCGTTAATAAAGGAGGCTCGGTAATGTGCGTTTGCACATAAAGTTCCAGCCCCCATTCATCCGCATTTTTGGCATAGATGTCTACCAAATGAGGCACCGATAGAAACCCACCAAAAATTCAAGTATTTTTCAAAAAAAATGTATTAACAAAAAGATCGCCTCTAACGAAGATAACTCAATGGAGTAAACAAGAAATGCCGCATTAGATTAATCATATCAGTCATTATTATGAAAGCAAGTCAAGACGAACAACAAAATCAAACAACCATAAGAACAAACATTAATTACATCCAAAACTTTATCTCCATTTAGAAAAAAACTTGAAAATAAGTTCAAAAAAGAGTGAGAGCTAAAAGTGAAGCTAAACAGAAAACTGGTATTTCACTAGAAGAGACATGAGACCACTCTTTAATAACGCTCGATAACGATTAGACAGAAAAGAACAAAAACAGCTACAAAAAAATTGGCTTATATTTTAGTTTCATTTAAAAAAATTGAAATTTTTATTTTGAAACAATTAGCTTCAAAGTAATGAAAACCATAAGATGGCAAATGAAGACATCCAACATGTTTATAATGATGTGCGGCTCAGTAGGAGAGAATTCAGCTCTTTCATTATTCAATTTTTTTATGAGGTTCAAAAAAGAACAACAAATAGAGACAACAAACAAAAACTCAATTAAAACTTGCGGGAACACGCTGTCGAAGCCGTAATGCCCTATTTCGCCCATAAAAATGCATTCCATTTAGCCTTTTTTCTACCAAAAAAATTGTGGCATGTGACCTCTTATTAACCTATTTTCTACCGAAAAAATTGTGGCATGTGACCTCTTATTAATGAGATAAGGTTAAAATCAGACAAAAAAGAGAAAAAAGGACAAAAAAGTAATACTTTTGTATTTTTCGAAAACAATTATTTTCAAAGTCATGAAGACCATAAGCTATCTACTAAAACTAGATTCAAGGTTTATATATTCCTCCAAAAAACCAATGAAAACTGTCTTTATCTTTTAAATGTCATGCAACTATAAAGACAAAGCAAAAACTACAGTCAAAGACGAATGTAAAATATCATTTAATTACTTCGAGAAAGGAGCATCGAAGACAATAATCGATGCCTTTAAAGACTGTCATATGTTCAATTCTGCTTTAAATTAAACGCCAATAATGTAGCATGTGAAATGTCATTATTGTGAAGATGTGACAAAACGAGAAGGAACGTGACAAGTGGGCTAATACATAAAAATTAAAAAAAATGTAGAATCTAGTAGTATCAAAGCCAGAAAACCGTAAGCTAACGCGTACAACCGCCAAAAAACATTTAAAAAATTCAATAGAAAAAGAGGAAGAAGAAGTCGATTCAGTTAAACTCAGGAATTTTTTCAGGCAAATTTAAACCAGCCAAAAAACAACCTGACGAGCTCAAAAACCAGAAAACACTATTAGGAAGCGCAGCAAATGCGGATCCTTACAAACTCTCACGATTAGAGCACACAAACAAAACGGAGGACAACAGAAAAATGAACAACTGTCGGAAAAATTTTCCCCAGTCAATTTATCAATCGACCATTGAGAAAATTTTCCAGTATAATGTAATTTTTAGATGAATCTCAGCTGAATGGTTCCGAAAAAACTTCTTCAAACTAGAAACATCAGAAGAGCTGAAGAGTGGGAAAATTTGATGCTGAAATTAGCCGAAACTTTGCAAAATTTAAAAAAAGCTGGACACTGCTAAATTTTTGTTGCTTCACTGCTGAATGCAAATTTTTTTTTTCAGGTAACCACACCTGAACTTGTTCAGGTGAAAATTTACCTGAAATATAGTTCAAGTGTATTTCAGGTGCTTTTACACCTGAACTTCACCTGAACTTCCAGTTACCTGAGCTTGGTTCAGGTAAATTTACCTGAACTTTTTTTAGTGTGGACCTCTGATCAGAATCAACCGAAATATTTTGCCCTTGAAGTTAGCTTAAAATATCTAAGCATACTCAATTTAGCTCAAATATCAATTCTGGCTAGACGCATTTGCGCTTCAAATTGTTTCTAGTTAGACTATCATGCACTCGAAGTGCTTTCTGATTAAGATATCATTTGCTTCAAGCGGTCGCTTTGGCAATAAATTTGGCAATGGAAAAAAATGATAGAGGTCAACTGATTTCAACTATATATTAGAAACTGAAAATGATTTGTCCTAAAAATTGCATGCTAGTTTCCAAGTTTTAAACCTGCGTCAAGCAGGGCTAGTTTAAAGTATACAAAGTTATTCAGAAATATATTCCATTAAGTGTTAAGTTTTGCTCTGGAACGAGCATGAGGCATTCGTTAATAAAGGAAGCTCGATAATGTGCGCTTGCACATAAAGTTATGGCCTCACTCATCCGCATTTTTGGCATAAACGTCTACCAATTGAGGCACAGATAGAAAAACAACAAAAATTCAAATATTTTTCAAAAAAAATTGTATTAACAAAAAGATCGCCTCCAACGAAGATAACTCAATGGCGTAAACAAGAAAAACCGCATTAGATTAATGATATCAGTCATTGTTATGAAAGCAAGTCAAGACGAACAACAAAATCAAACAATCATAACAACAAACATTATTTACATCCAAAAACTTTATCTCAATTTCGAAAAAAACTTGAAATGAAGTTCAAAAAAGAGTGTAAGATAAAACTGAAGGTAAACAAAAAACTGGTATTTCACTAGAAGAGATATGAGACCAATCTTTATTAAAGCTCGATTACAATTAGACAGAAGAGAACAAAAACGGCAACAGAAAAAATTGGCTTATATTTTAGTTTCATTTAAAACAATTGAATATTTTTATTTTGAAACAATTAGCTTCAAAGTAATGAAAACCATAAGATGGCAAATGAAGACATCCAACATGTTTATAATGATGTGCGGCTCAGTAGGAGAGAATTCAGCTCTTTCATTATTCAATTTTTTATGCGGTTAAAAAAGAACAACAAATAGAGACAACAACTAAAAACTCAAAGAACTTTTGCGGGAATACGCTGTCGAAGCCGTAATGCCTTATTTTGCCCATAAAAATACATTCCATTTAGCTTTTTTTCTACCAAAAAAATTGTGGCATGTGACCTCTTATTAACCTTTTTTCTACCGAAAAAATTGTGGCATGTGACCTCTTATTAATGAGATAAGGTTAAAATCAGACAAAAAAGAGAAAAAAGGACAAAAAAAGTAATACTTTTGTATTTTTCGAAAACAATTATTTTCAAAGTCATGAAGACTATAAGCTACAAAATGAACCAATTAAACAAGTTCGAAAATTGTCTGACGTCTACAAAAAGAATGTAAAATATTGACAAAAATCAAAATTTGGTTTACTTTTTCGCAAAAAACTCGTGTGGAAGTAAACACTTGATAACGAATACCTTAAAAACGTTTGATTTTGTACACTTGCATAATCACGCGACAACGACAATGTCATATGAGGCATGCAGTTAACGGGACTAGGTAACAAATAGACAGAAAGGGAAAAATTGCAAAATTAGAAAATTTTTTTTATCATTTTTTTTAAACAACTTGTTTCAAAGTCTAGAAAACCATCAGCTATCTACTAAAATAAGATTCCAGGCTTACTTAATCCTTCAAAAAACCAATGAGAACTGTCTTTATCCTTTGCATTCAAACTCTAGAAAGCCATCAGCTATCTACTAAAATAAGATTCCAGGCTTACTTAATCCTTCAAAAAACCAATGAGAACTGTCTTTATCCTTTGCATTTCATGCGACTTAAAAAACAAAGTAAAAAAACAGTCAAAGACAAATGTAAAAAAAATCAATTAAATTCTTCGCGAAATGAATGTCGAAGACGTTTAAACCATAATCGATGCCTTTAAAGACTTTTATATGTTCAACTGTACCTTAATTTTAACGCCAATAAAGTTGTATTTGATCTGTCAATAATGTGAAGATGTGACAAAACGAGAAGGAACGTGACAAGTGGGCCAATGCCTAAAAACTAAAAAAAATGTAGAATTAAAGCCAGAAAACCGTAACTTAACGCGTAAAACCGCAAAAAAGAGTTAAAAGAGGAAGAGGAAGCTTTGATCTTTGCTGACACTAAGCTACAGGTTGGTTATTTTAAGAGAAAGATAGTGGAAAAGTTCAGTAGGACATTCTTTAATTAAAAATCAAACATTTTAAAAAGTCAAGACGACCATAATCTTTTGAGTAAAGAAAATTAACAAAATAGTTTGTAACTGCTTAAAAACACAATTAGACCTATCAACTGAGAGCTTTGATTTGATTTTTTTTATAATTAACATAAAAAAGACAGACTGATTACGATACAAATTCCTTTTTGAATTGTAACAGTACAAAATTGGACCAAAAACAACCTTGCTATTGCTTTTTGTCAATTAGGCACACTCAATTCTTTCAAATATTATAGATGCAGATAATTTGTTTAATTAAGGATCAAAAATAAACGCCGCGTCTGTGGTAATCATAGAGTAAAAAAGGCAAAATTTTAATTCCAGTCTACTCACAATGGAAGTGGAAGTACGTCTAGCTCCCATTTGTAGCTCAAACGTCTGTGTCAGTTGTTTTTGGGTGTGTACCTCCGGCAAATTTAATCAAAGTGGACCAAAAAAGCTTAGTTCAGTCAGTTTTGGTGAAAAAGGCTTCATTTTGAAATATTTAGCTAAAACTTTAGCCAAAAAAGTAAAGCAAAATGGTCAACATTACCTTTTGTCTAAAAAAATTAAGAGTACTGTTGCAAACAATTTCTAAACATTTTAGCAAAATTGACAAAGTTCTAGGCAAAAATTCCGAAAATTAGAATGAAGATAACGCAAATCGGTCTAATATTCACAAAATTCAAACCACGATAACTCGCTCTAGAAAACAAAAATGAAAAAATCTTCTAATTCCATATTCTATGCTGGACGGGCTTTTTAATGATAACACTCACAACTCTCCACTATGAATATATCGATCGGTCAAAATTGACTGATTAAAAAAACCCATTCGAGTATATGGGTCGGAACAATTACTTTTTTTCATTAATTGCAACTGAAATCATGCAACAGAAATCACAGAGTTTCTAATTGCAATAGCAAGATCATGCACGAAGTTCACTTTTGACTGCATCAAGCGAATTATCTGCATATTTGCTAGAAAATGTTAAAATTGTCTTTTTTTTGGACAACTTGGTAACGGCTACAAATAGTCTAGGAATGATTTTGTAGATTTTTTAGTAAATACTGAGTTTCAATTTAAAAACCAAAATTTCTCAAAAATCAAGTTGATCACAATCTTTAGTAAATAATGGCCTATAATGTAATTACACAATAAATTTTTTTTCCATTTATGTATAGTTAACACCACTCACGATAGCCGTTAGTGGTGTTATCTATACATAAATGGAAAAATAAATTAGTGTGTTATTACATTATAGGCCAATATTTATTGAAGATTGTGGTGAACAAGATTTTTGAGAAATGTTGGTTTCTAAATTTAACCAGCGACAGTTTTGACTGACCATACTTGAACTGGGCCGAGGTTTTAACGAAAAATAATGTAAGAATTACAGTAAATGGCGGTGAAAATATATTATATTTCACCTCAAAACACTCGACGGACTTAGCGGTGAACGAGGTGAAATTTTGTAGATGAAATATCAGCAATTTCGGTGTTGAATTTTGGTAACATTCGGAAATTTTACCTGTGAAATTCAATTTATCACCGCTTTGGCTGTAAAAATAAAAATTTTATTGCTACAAACCTCATTTCATACAATATTTTATAGAACAATAAATGCGGTGAAAATATGCGGTGATTTTTTGTAATACTTGATATTTTAAGTGGTGAAATATTTTTCACCGGATTTCACGCTTTCAACCGCAATTCTTGTGCGTTTTATGGTCTAATATGGTTTCTAACCATATAGGTTCTTTGGTAGGGAATGTAAGAAGGGTACGTACTGTTATGGTATCTTCCTCCTCTGGAATCGGCTGATTACCCGATGCACTGCACTGTTTGTACTGCTCAGCTTCTATAGCTTCAGGGGACAAGCCAGAAGATACTGCATAATAGGGCTCTGGTTCTACCTAAAGCCATTAAACCAAACTGCGCGTGTGAACAACAGTATATAGTATTATATCTAGTATATTATCATATGCCGACTGCATATGTTACTATACTATAGATATAATATCAAGTTTCGTTTTACGTAAAACGAAACTTGATACATCATATGCCAAGACATCTTGACTTCCCTTGAGAAGACCTTTGTTAAGCTAACTTTTCTTGATAAATACTGACATGTGTTGATAAAATATTAAATTTGTGGACACACATGCAACTTATACAATTTCGCGGTGTTTTCTTTCCAAGAATAATAAATTGGTTTTCAATGCATTATTTAGCCTATTTCTTCTTTTTGTTTTTCTATTTTGAGCCCATTTTTGTGTTTTATTCCATAGTTTCAGTCTACCATCACAGCAGTTTTTTTTTGGTCAATCAGCCTAATACAGTTCATTTTTTGAACGAGTTATGAGAAATTTTTTTGCCGTTACTAACACAGGCCTGCTCCAACAGAGATCTACCAAGATTTTGCTTGTTTCATGCAGGTTACGTTTACCTGTTAAAACGTATGATCAGGACGATTATCTAAGAACTTTGCAAGAGAGTAACCCAAAAGCTTTGAATAAAAGGATGCAAATTATCACCATACTTTTGTAGCTTATAGCTGGTAAATACTATAGTAGTATACATATTTTATAAATCAGCTAGTTTATAGGCAATTACCACAAGTCCATTTAGCTTTGTGGTTACGACTTGCTACGCAAATTAAAAGTTCCAAGTACACACGTGGAAGTTCGAATCGCCTATGAATCAAACCTTGTTGGCGGGAGTTAAGCTGAGCATTTTTTTTTTCGTGCAGTAAATTTTAGTCAAATATCAAGACTGGCCCGTGTAAATTGGGACATGAAAAGAGTACTCGTCATCTTAAAAAACAGAATGTCTCTATACTGATCCAGCGCTGATTTACTCTGGCACCAACCTCCGGGAACGCTTTTAGTTAAAAGGAAAAGTAATTATAACTGAAATCTACTTAGAACATCTTTCCTACATTTTGAGCGTGATTTATGCTAAGGCTTGCAAAAATCTGAAAATTTTGACAATTTTAGGGTAATTTCAATCTCGTTTTCTCCGCTAAAAAAACTTGATGGAACCGTTGTTTGCCAAAATTGATACGCTACATAGTGACTGATTTTAATGGATAAAAACAAACAGAAATGAGCTTTAAATGAAGACCAAGTGCACGACTTGCAAACAAAGTTTTGCCAAATAAGATTTTTGGGATCAAAAGATTGAAAGGAAACTCCCAAATTTATCACAATCCCGAAAAAATTTACGAAAGGGTGTTTTCAAAAATCCAGAAATCGCAATGAAGCACGATTAGCGCATGACTAATTTCTCTGATTTTATATGATTTCCAGAGGTATAGCCAGTAGAATTCTCCAAAAATTTGGAGTTTTCTAAGAAAATGCTCAAGTTTGTTTGAACGCAAAAAGCAAGTGTTTGCAATCAGAATGAGTTCTATCAATCAAAAAGTTCACTTTTAATGCAGAATATTGTATATTTTGAGATTACTATAAGGTGCATCTCCAGTGATCAGATTGGGAATGAACGAAACGAGATGTTTTGAAAAAATCAGAAATTTCTAATTTGGACAAGGAATCACTTTGGGGTGCAGCACAATCATATGGACATAAATTGCTTGTTGGTCTTCCATTTAAGGCTAATTAGTAATATTGAGATATTACGGAAAAACATGCTTTTTCATGTCCTTATTTTTCATCAAGATAAAACATCTATGCAGTAATCGAAGACAGCCGGCGATAGCCTCCAAAAAAAGAGTGAGAGGTACTGTAGTAACTAGCATAGTTATATTTTACATCCGATTGAAAATGTATGGGCGATTTTGCAGCAGCAGTTAGGAAAACGGAAATCTTTCATGAAAAATTGTAAATAAATGTTTCAGAACATTGAAACGTAAATGATGCTCATGTTGTGTGAAAAACTTGTGTAGATACTTTACGAGCCGTGGCGCTCAAACGCTAAGGACGCAGTGACCATAGTTTAAACGTTATTATCGCTTTTTCTGATCACTTTGCAGTCGTGTGGTCATCATCGTGATAGCAATTGTTACGTCAGAGACGAGTTCGGATAAATACCTCAACCTTAGCATAGCCTTCATTTCAATGGAACTATGCAGAAAGATACTTAAGATCACTTATTTGGCAAACAAATATTCAAAAAGCATGCAAAACTTTAGGAAAAAACAAATGTTTAACAAATTTCTTGATATACTAACCATCGGGGTTGGTCCATTTGTGAGAATCTCAATCAGAACCTCCAAATCTTTAATAGTGTTTACAGAGTCTTGGCGCCAATGACATTTCTTTTTGAACTGTTTTCGGATCTCTTCCAACATTTGATCTCCGTTCAACAGCTCGAATGGTGGTCTGGACTCGTCGAAGTTTCGTTTTCGCAGCATGCAGCTTCCACTCATGCAAAAATGATAAAAATAATAAATAAAAAGTACTTGATTGCATTTCCTACCCGAACAAAATTATTTTTGTCTTCAAAAAGACCTCTGCTTTACATAATCATCATTTGGTAATCTTCAGCATTACCTAAGCATCAATTCTGAAGATTTTTCTAGAAACTTCTTGAACTGTAGACGGGGATATTTCTTCAGAAATAGGATATCTTAATTTCAGAGAAAAATCGTCTCTTAAATTTCACATACCTTCAGATCAAATTATAGTCGAAAGTACGAAATCACTCTGCTTGATTAACAAAAGACAATTAATTCAAACATGATTGTTGATTGACGGTCTTAAACCGTGTAATTGAAAAATCATCTTAAGAATGTAGCTCGAAAGACTAATTTTTACACGTAATGCAAATGTTTTCAATCTTACTAACCTATTCTGAGAAATTTTTGTAGTGTTCGCATTTTTAGAAAAAAATTTTGTAACGTTTTTTTTGCAAGAGAAACATAAGTTTATAAAAGTTTCAATAAATTTTTTTGTAATGTTTCACCGTGTTTTGATTTTCGTTATAAATTTTCTTCTTGATCCTTAAACATACTCTGTTCTTAGAATGGTCAAGTTTTGCTTTGGCCTTATTTATGACGCAGACCGTTTTTTGAAGGCCTATAGGCTGTATGATTGATTCAAAGATTGGGTGGGATCCAAAGTTTTATACGAGTGAAAATTATAATTTATAAGTTATTGATCTGGAGCAAATTGATCTGGATCTGCATTTTTGTTACCTTGGACCCGAACCTGGGTGGGAGGTATCAAATGTATTGAGACATCATTTTGGTTAGGACTGTTTATCGCATGTATTTTTTTATTCGGATGAGATTCAAATTTGTTTAAGATGAACTCATTGGAATTTTTGAGGCAGAACTAACTGACATTTCCATGACAATTTTTCGTTCTCTTGAACTTCTGGATCATCCAGCGCAAAGTTGTCGTTCCCATAGAAGGTGCAGTTACTCACAGAAGAGCAGACCAAAGACTTTGGGATGACTCCTATAAAATGACATACAATTTCGGGTATCTGCGTCAATGACATACAATTTCGGATAAAAGCAAATATACATAATTCTACACTCAGTAGGTACATGGTTGAATTTTTGAGGCTTCTCACTTTCTAGTTGAAGATTTAATGCAGAAAATAGCCCTCCGTCAACGGTAGGAGCCGAACCTCAATCTCCGCAGGCACCTTAACCTCGACGATGGTATTAACCACTGGACTATCAGGACCTTGTCATGGCGTCTCAAACAATCGGATATGTTTGAACAACAAACTTATTTTCGCAGTGGGAGCAATTGAAATCACTCAAAAATCAAGAAGAAGTGCGTGAAAAAGTCAGTTGAGAAGTCAAAGATTATTCTAGAAGAAAAGCACAAATCATGCGAAAAAATTGCATAAAAAGGACACAAGCGTTTACAATAATTGCGTCTCATTCGAGAGCAATTAATAATTTTGTTTCTGTGTTATTGTAGTGGAACAGCATTAATCATTATTTTTGCAGTGTGTTATGTGCAGCCTGTTTTCAGCTGTCATTTTCTATAATTTCCCGACATTTTTGACAGTTTGACGTGATTGACCAGATTGTGGTCGACACGAATCTATGGTTAAGTGAGCAATCATCATAACTTTTACTGCTTTAACGATGAAAAAGATCGAGGTAACAATCAATTGCATACTGTGTAACGGCTGCTCTCCTATCAAAGTCAAGGAAAACTTTACACCGCCCAGTTCGTTTCAGCGGTTTCAAATCTGTCCGGATATTGTGTTTTTGCAGTTAACTTTTGTGAACTGTATTATCCGCTATACTATAGATTACCGTTGCATTACTTGTTGCTCTATTACGCTTGATAACTAATTGCACAGCTTTGCTGTATAACAAACTTGTTTCTCTCAGAATAACAAAATAATTCAAATTGAAACAACCAAATTTTTTGTTGAGTTTTTGTTGATAACTCAACTTATAATTCGAAATTGCAAATTCTGCTTCTAAAAAATTGTTAAGGATGACTTCAAGTAACTGTCAACCAATTTTCAAATTTGTAGCGAACCTCCTTGTTAAGGGGGGCGCTTTTAAAGCAATTCAGATATTATAAATCTGATTCAAAATAATATACAACTTTCTGTTTCTCAATTGGCTTCAATAACCACCAATATCAAAACTATGCTAGGCTTCGTTAAAACCAGTAAGAGCAACTGACTATGTGCTTGGCACAAAGTTTCTCTTACTTAGGAACTTTGTTCCTCAGAAAGAAAGTTTTGAGAATATCAAAGTTAATTCTCTTTTCACAAGTGAAAATTAAGTTAAAATTGTACAATCACTGAATTGATCTACAAAAACAAGACACGATAACAAGTTATTTACCGCTCAAGAAAGTGTGCTTCAATACGCACTGTATGTCAATTTAACAAGACAAAATTAACGAATTTCATCTGATTTTTGTTAGTTTTTCAAGCTCCTTTTATGCTGCTAGTCACGTGGATTTACATGTCAAATTCAACTGTTGATTGGTTGTAGATAATAATGTCGACAAAATGTGAACACTTTTCCATAACGTCACTTTTTCAGTGTAAATTTGATGTCATGGGAAATTTGTTAACCATGTAGAAGTTTTGTCGAATATTCTGTATCAATAACAGGTTGATTCGCAATCCAATCGCAAAGAATCTGATGCAATACTGTTAAGTCGTAGTATTGTTTTGCCGGTGGTTTGAGGTAGTTCGAATTTGAGTTATAGTTTGACTTCATGAATGACGATTGTGTACTAATCATAGTTGCTAAATATAAATGTTGAACAACGTGAACAAATCCGTATAGCTTCGATAGAATGTAGCATCAAATTTCGCTTGTCACGCTATTCTAAACTGAACAGCTTGAAATGACCTTGAAGCGCTATTCAATTTGGTAGTTGAGGTAGTAAGCTCAGCCTCAACATCGCCGGCCCTGTTTTCCATCGTGAAAACATCTTTTCCAGGTAGTACTGGGGCGAGCTTCACTACTGGTCTCTTGCATACTCCGTCGTTTGTTCGAACTATCGCTGATCGAATCACACCGTCAGACCCAACGATGGTCTCCGTAACTCGACCTAGATTGTAATATCCACGCTTATCGCTGTCTTCGATCAACCAAACGAGATCGCCTTCTTTAAGGGTTTCGTTCGCCGTAGATCGCCATTTTTACCGATTATTAAGAGTTGGCATATATTCTTTACGAAATCTGTCCCATATGAGATTTGCATAGGCTCGAGTTTGTCGAAAGAGCTTTCGATGATCGACAAATTCTTCTGCGCATGGTAGATAGGGTAAGCAAACGTTCTTGTTGCCAAGCAAGAAGTGATTGGGGGTCGATGCTTCTAAGTCATTAACATCTGAACTGACTGGAGTCAAAGATCTTATGTCTGCTCAACAATACACATCGTTGTTGAAAGAACGTCCTCGGTGACTGATTTGTTCCCCAACACTGCATACATTGCTTTCTTGCAACTTCTCACCAACCGCTCCCATAATCCTCCAAAGTGAGGTGCTGCGGGTGGGTTGAACTTCCATCTGATCCCTCGTTGAATTAGATGTTCTTCGATCCCTTCTTTGTTCCATGCCGCAACGTACTCTGCAAACTCTCTTTCAGCTCCAACAAAGTTTGTCCCATTGTCGCTGATGATCGTATTCGGTTTGCCTCTTCGAGCAATAAATCTCATTATTGCATTGAGACAACTATCTGTGTCCAACTTGGGTACCACTTCTATATGCACCGCTCTCATAGTTAGACATGTAAAGAGACAACACCATCGCTTTTCGTTCCTTCGCCCAATCTTCACAATGAAAGGGCCAAAGTAGTCAACTCCCACGTTTGTAAAGGCAGTTGAAGCATCTAACCGCTCTTCGGGTAGATCTGCCATTACTGGTGCTATCGTTTGTGCTCTGCCTTTTCTGCAGGTAATGCACTTGTTCTTGCTTGATCTTAAGGCGTTCCGTATGCCTAGGATCCACATCTTCTGCTGAACAATGTTTCTTACATGCTCAGTGCCCTCGTGTTGATTGTCCTTGTGCTCGTTTCGCAAGAATAATTCAACCGCATGATGTTTCCAATGTAGCAAAATTGGATGCTTTGCATTGAAGTCCAACTGACTTTTGCCTATTCTGCCTTTGGCTCGAATAAGTCCTTCTTCATCCAGGAAGGGGGAGAATTGTAGAATTTTGCTGACTTTTGGAATTTCCTTTTCAGCTTTGAGAGATTTCATCTCTTCACCTTTTGCCCGTCATGAGTCCACTGACTACCCATCCTAGCTCTGTTAGAACGGCAAAAGGTTCACTTCGTGTTCCTATCTTGTAGTCCAATGGTCGTTGTAGCTCATAAGCATCTTGACCAAGGATGATGCCAACTTCCATCAAGTTGAAGCTTTTGTTGGGTAAAACACTCAAGTGGTTGAAGCTTTGCTTCAGCTTGTTGCAATTGTAGTTTGTGTTTCCCAAGGAGATTGACGGGTGTGCAGACGCTTCGATTGAATGCACTTTTGAATGTACTCCCTTTATTTTTAGAGGAACCTTTTCTGTCTTCAGATCCTTCGTTCCGTGTATGCCAGCTATGTTGAGCGTCACATCGGTGCCTTGGGCTCGTAACTTCTCTTGCACACTTTGATCGATGAATGAAACCGTTGATCCACTATCGCGGAAAGCATATGTGTTCAGCCTGTTGCCACTGCTCTGTATTGAGACAGGAACTATCTGAAGAAAGCTTGTAACTTCGTTACTCTGGTTGATTGTTGCTGCGCTTACGTTGACTGCATGATTGCCCTCGTCCATTTGGTTTTCTGAGTGTAGCAATCGGTTGTGCTTCTTGATGCATCCATTGATGCCGCACGCATTGACTTTACAATCTTTGATTGCATGCCCTTTGCCTAGACATCCGTAACATAAGCGTTGCCTTCTCACTGCTGCGTACCGATCATTCACACTCATATTCCTGAATAGTGGACAGTTCCATAATTTATGAGTGCCATCAGCTAGTAGACAGTGAACACTTTGCGTTTGATTCGTTTCTTTCACGTTGGAACTTGCACTGAAGTTCGACGTTTTCGAGAACCGTTTGTCTCTATTTGTGCTTCTTCGGTCTTCTTCTCTTCGCTCTCCCTTGAAAGCTGAAAACCCTTCGTGCACGAAAGCAATCCTAGATAGCCATTTTTCAAACATAATCAGATCAAGCCAATCTTAACCTTTATCATCAACATAGAACCACCACTTCTCTTTGAGAACTTGGGGTAGTTTATCTACTGCCATATACAATGTCGAGCTTGATTGCAGATCACCAATCTGCTTGTACTCTTTGAGCACATTCACAAAGTTCGAAACAATAACTGAGAAACTGATCAGACCTGTTGAGTCGTGTGGTTTCACCTGACTTGCTTTGCGAAGGCTCTCCAGTTGTGCATCAATGATCACATGAGGCCTCCCAAATTTCCTCTCCAGGATACTCCATGCAGCACCATAGAACTGTCCAGAATAGCCCATTCCAGAGATTGCTGACCTTGCCTTGCCTGTCAGTAGAGTCTTCAGATGGCTCATCTTCTCTGAGTCTGGTATTTGTCGTTGATCCACTGTAGCAATGAACATACTAGACCACTCCGGCCATTCGAGAGGGTTTCCGTCGAAGTTGTTCAACTTCAGCTGTGGTAGGTTACTGCTACCTGCGTACCCAATGTTATGTTGTAGTCGACCAGCTCTGGGGGAAACGTCCCGGTCTTCAGCACTTGAGGATCGGTCTCGTGAACTGCGATATTGTGAGAAGTGACTTTGCCTGTTCACTTCAGGGGTCCCATCGAAGCGAGCTGTTGATCGATCTGGTGTTAGAAGGTTGTCGATACTGCTGGCCCAGTCTGAGACATCTCTCTTTTTTGGGGTCCAGTTGAAGGGTGATTTGTCCCGAGCACCAGTTGATTGGGAACGAGCATCATCGTTCTCTAATGCTGTTCTCTTCACTTTGCGCTCTAGCTCACGCTCTTCCTCCAGCAGTTGATGCTTGGTTTCGAGTTCCTTCATTTGCATTTCCAGCTCTAGCCTCCTCCGCTCAAACCGTGCTTGTTCGAGTCGCATCTTTGTTTCGAATTCGATATCGAATTTCTTCATCCTTTCCGCTCGCCTTTGCTTTGCTGAAGATGTTTCCGAAACATTCTCCGCCTCTTGGCCACTTGCTCTTGCTCCATTTTGCACTGTTTGAACAACTAGGATGTCCGTTGGGTAGTTGTTGTTGCTCTCGCTGTCGTTCACTGCTTGGGTTGCGTTGCTTTGCTCTGCATTCATTGCTGGTTGCGTCCCTTTGCTTATATATGAAAGCCAATGATAGTCCAAACTTGCTTTGCGCTTCCTTGCTTCTTTCAGATGCTCTTCAACGAAATTAACTTGATAGGGCACAAGCTTGTTTCGACGCTGCAGTTGCTTGGGTATTTCTTCCTCTAGAAGGTGAACAGTCTGTTGGTAGAGGACCTTTAGTTTGTTGGGTCGATCTGAGTCTTCAATTATTTTGTAGCCAATCGCTGTTTTAGTGTTGACTTCTTCCAATAAATCTTGGAATTTCTTGTCGTACCTTTGAGCTGCTGATTGAAGCTCCTCCCTGCTGGTTGTGCAGGGATTGCCTGGTTGCCTTTTGCTTTGCTTGTTCCTTTTAAGCGAGGTTAATTCTTCAACGTGTTTTGTGAATTGCACTCGCAACTTTCGGTCTGCCTCACTGGCGTTGCGCTGTTGATTTGTTTGATTCTCTTTGGGGGGTGCCTTCGGCACTCTCTTCATCAGATTGGACAGCAGTTTGCCTTCCACTGTCCTGGTCGGCGGACCAAATGTAACGGCTGCTCTCCTATCAAAGTCAAGGAAAACTTTACACCGCCCAGTTCGTTTCAGCGGTTTCAAATCTGTCCGGATATTGTGTTTTTGCAGTTAACTTTTGTGAACTGTAATATCCGCTATACTATAGATTACCGTCGCATTACTTGTTGCTCTATTACGCTTGATAACAAATTGCACAGCTTTGCTGTATAACAAACTTGTTTCTCTCAGAATAACAAAATAATTCAAATTGAAACAACCAAATTTTTTGTTGAGTTTCTGTTAATAACTCAACTTTTAATTCGAAATTGCAAATTCTGCTTCTAACAAATTGTTAAGGATGACTTCAAGTAACTGTCAACCAATTTTCAAATTTGTAGCGAACCTCCTTGTTAAGGGGGGCGCTTTTAAAGCAACTCAGATATTATAAATCTGATTCAAAATAATAAACAACTTTCTGTTTCTCAATTGGCTTCAAAAACCACCAATATCAAAACTACGCTAGGCTTCGTTAAAACTAGTAAGAGCAACTGACTATGTGCTTGGCACAAAGTTTCTCTTACTTAGGAACTTTGTTCCTCAGAAAGAAGGTTTTGAGAATATCAAAGTTAATTCTCTTTTCACAAGTGAAAGTTAAGTTAAAACTGTACAATCACTAAATTGATCTACAAAAACAAGACACGATAACAAGTAATTTACCGCTCAAGAAAGTGTGCTTCAATACGCACTGTATGTCAATTTAACAAGACAAAGTTAACGAATTTCACCTGATTTTTGGTAGTTTTTCAAGCTCCTTTTATGCTGCTAGTCACGTGGATTTACATGTCAAATTCAACTGTTGATTGGTTGTAGATAATAATGTCGACAAAATGTGAACACTTTTCCATAACGTCACTTTTTCAGTGTAAATTTGATGTCATGGGAAATTTGTTAACCATGTAGAAGTTTTGTCGAATATTCTGTATCAATAACAGGTTGATTCGCAATCCAATCGCAAAGAATCTGATGCAATACTGTTAAGTCGAAGTATTGTTTTGCCGGTGGTTTGAGCTAGTTCGAATTTAAGTTACAGTTTGACTTCATGAATGACGGTTGTGTACTAATAATAGTTGCTAAATATAAATGTTGAACAACGTGAACAAATCCGTATAGCTTCGATAGAATGTGGCATTAAATTTCGCTTGTCACGCTATTCTAAACTGAACAGCTTGAAATGACCTTGAAGCGCTATTCAATTTGGTAGTTGAGTTAGTAAGCTCAGCCTCAACATACTGAGCAAATTTTGCAAGCATTTCCAAATTTTTGGCCGATAATGCCACAATTGTAAATTTTTGCAATTGATCTCTTCACAAGATCTCTGATTTATTTAGCAATGTGGATTATTTTCCTTACTTTCCTAACTGTTTCTCGGAGATTGTTTAATTCAATTGAAAAAAGTGTAAATTACACCATGTAGAACGATATGTGTAAATATTATAATAAAATCATAATAATAAAATGGTGTAAATAAAATCACTATACAAGGCCAACTTCTAACGATAAGGAACAAAAAATTTTCAGGCCGGTTTGCAAATATTTAAGAAATATTGTATCATTTAACAAAATTTGCAAAATTCTTGGTAATTTATGGCAAATTTAATATTAAGTTTGGGGAGTCAAAAAAATGGACAACGAAAAGTTCTCATCTAACTTGATGCAAGTATTCTATATTACGCATACTTTATTAGAGAAGCTAACTTTGTTTTTAAATGAAGGTTGCGACAAAATCTCCAGGAGATCAGGTTTTATACACGAATTGGCGAAAACCATTAAAGTACATCTGTGGTTAACAAGAAAGTTTAGAGTTAAAACTTTTTTTCGTCATTTCTGTCTAATGCTTTTTTGATCAGACTGCAATTCCCTGGTATCTATACTGCTTTTCCTCCCTTTGGCAGAATCCTAGAAAAACTTGAAGAAATATTGCAAAATCAGCCCTGTTAATCAGATCTTTTGACACAGACTCAGTGGTACATTCTGTTTTATGGTTTAGTAAGGTTGAATTTGTTGAGCAATTAGTCAGACAGTTAACTCATTAACATTTATTGAACACTTCAATGTTTACTGTCTACTTGACCATAATAAATCAGTGCTGAAACATTGTATACCAATTGTATATCGTCTGCGGAATACTGTATCAGTGTATCCTAAGAGTATATTGCTACCTCATTATGTGCAGTCTATTCGCATAGGCACTTTTTTTTCTGAAAATAGACTGAGCATTCTTGGTTTTGATTCGCATGATGTTCGTAGGAAAATCATGAAAAAATATGACCATTTCGAAAAAAAAAATGAAATTTTGGACGACGCACTTTTTGAGCACGACGACGAAGTTACCATCTTAAAACATTTTAATCATTGTAAATAACGTTTCATTATCAAAAAGTACCCGCCAAATCCAGCAAAGACACGCCCAGGCCCTTGAAATTTTCCAAAACCATGCAATTTGGGTCCAATTTGCCGATTTTGAAGTTTTAATTTAAGATTGTAATGGAGTATTGAATGAATGTTTAGGTTGTAGTTTTACATTTCAGATACAGAAATAACTTGCCTGTTTTGTAAAAGTAATTATTGAACCTCTCAATCCTGTCACATCTTCCTCCTTGCGTCCTCCCCTTTCCACTCTGAATTCCGCTGAGAGAGATACAGGGAAATTGAATCACACTAGTAGGTGTCCAGATAGGGGCAGGACAGTCGTCTTCTGACCGACATTGGTTTCCAAATACCTTTTTGTTATTTTTAACGTCACTCATTAATCACCAAATTTGGCGCAGAAAACAAAATCATGGAATGCACGGTATACAATCAAGATTTGATGGTTGCTGTTTCCCGTGTCAAGCATTTTCGGTGAAAACACAGATAAATGAGCCGAAATTCAGCGGAAATTCGCTCAAATTGAAAGGTTGAAAAAATGTACTGGACCAATATCTTTAACCGCGGGGGTTGCTTATTACATCTACAATACTTTGAATAAATTCGGATTTGTTCCAAGTACTTGCGATAAACATCATCATGTTTGAGATATTGCTTAAAATCAATTTTTCCAGCTTTCAAGTTTTAATAGGAATAGATAAATGATCATTAGTCTATTCCTAACAAAATTTATGCACGTTTTCGTGTATTTTTTTTAATTGCCTATCTGACCAAATTTACTGCTGAAAAATTTTCAGAGCTGTTGGTCCCTCAGAATTCCATGAATTGTTCCAATTTTATTGTTCCGTTTATTTTTTTGGAATTCTAAAGTTGTTGTTCCAAACCAAAGAAAGAAATAGGCTATGTCTTTCTTTTGTTTATCCAATTTTAATACTAATAGTAATTATTATGGTCATTTATGCGTAATAGCGGCAGAAGGACAGACATTAAGCAAAGCGCCCTTTTCCCAGCTGCCCTTTGTTTATTATTCCCCACATTTCAGATTGATAATTTTATTATCAGCATTGCTCTTGCTCTGTTTTCAGTAATTTTGACCTTTTTATCTGAAACTTTTGCGTGGTACCATCATTGCAGTCATTATTGGTCAGACTATGGTCAATTAGAAGCTACTGTACAGTGAGAACTCGCCCTCACACAGAAAGCTTTACTGAGGCAGGGGATTGAGCTTCAATCTTTTGCGGTTGAACCGCGCACCTTATCTCGTCAATTATGGCCTATCATAATCTTTTGCGGTAAGATAAAAAAAAATGATATCAATTAACAATCTTCGAAAAATTGAATGAACTGTTCAGCAAAATCTCTTCTAAAATATTTGATGCCTTGAGAAGTTAATGTGGTTTTTAAATTTCAAAATATTGTCGCCTTCTGTTCTTTTCAATTTTGAAAGACAATAGGAACCAAATTATATATCAAAAAAATAAATTGCTCAATTTAGTTTGTATTTTTGTACAATTAGTTGGTCTAAAAAACGCCTGAAAACTCATACAAAAATGTTCAGTAAAGTTGAGATATGCTGAAAAAATTCAAAATATTAAACCATATTTAAAAAATCAATTTGTTAATCAAAAGATTCTGTGTTTCGGGAAAAACATTTGAAAACAACAACAAGTGTATGTATTGTAGGAAAAGTTCACTATTGTGATATTCAGAATATTTGATTTGCAGTATTGAAAATCTATTATAGGCACTTTGGAAGAACTAATTTGTTTCTTTTCTTTTGTTTTTAAGTTTAATAACTTCCATTGAAAATTTTCTGATTGAGTCGATTAGATAAAAAAGGCATGATCCAGTTTCTATCGAATAGAACAGATTATGGACTTATTAAGTTTTAAGAAATTGTTCTCTTTGCAATGTCTTCATGCTTCACATTAATGATCATGTTTCAACTTAGGTACGTTGTTCGGTTGGTATTTTTGCGTTAGCACGTTCTCTTGTGCATTGCATTCTATTGACACTTTTTCTACTTTTATCCGTTTTTCATACCCAAAAGGTATTTATGCGCAACAAGAATAATTTCGTATCTCTGTTTATCCACTGCAAACGATTCTTAATAATCATTAAAGTAAAGTTTAAGAAACCTTGGAAAACTTTGGAGAACACGGGGTTGGCCCTTACAAGCAACAAAGTTTCACAAGTTTTAGTCAAACATTATATCTCACTTTTACAAAGCATGAATTTGCTCTTGCTACTAATTCTTCAGAACAAGTCCATAATTTAGCCAATTCGTAGGTCTCATTTTTGCTAGCATTTAATTTTTCAAAAATTTTCTCATTCCATCTCGTTCTAAGATTACAACTTTTGCTTAGGGGTATTGTTTTGACTAAAGTCTTTGAGTCGTTTCTATGTAGAGGTCCACTGATATAAATTTTGCAGCAGCGGCTTTGTTTTAACGTTAATGAATAGCTCGCGCATAGTTGTATTTTTTGCTTCGATATAATATTTAGAGTGCTGTTAAAAGTGTTCCTCATCGTCCGGATTCCGAGGTACCAAGTAGCCATCTGGCGTTCTTTGATCCTAAAAAATTTCAAACAATTATCAAGATTTGAATGTATGCATTCCTGATACTGTTCATCTTGAAGTTTGTTATTTTCCTTAATCCCTATAGTGTTCAGATATCGCCTGAAGAGTACATGGGAGCCGAATATGGTATCCTTTACGTCATAATAATTGCTCAAAGGAGCCCAAAGGTGCAAAAAGCGATCTGAAACATTCTCTCCATTGTATAAAAATTTATTCGCTAATTTATTCGCTAATTTATTTATTTATGAGTTAACTTATTTGCTAATTTATTCGTTAATTTATTAGAGGTACCTATTCGATAGAGGTTCCGAATCATAATAAATCTACAAATGGCTGGAACTTGCATAATTTTTCTTCGATCAATATAGAAAAGCTGAAGAGTTTCCTTGTAGAACAAATTTAGGGTTTTTCAATGTTTTTGCGTAGAGTTATCTTGAAAGTTGTTTCTTTTCCGAGGAGCTGCTAATCATAAGTTTTGGGGTAATTTGGATTAGTGCTGTAATACAGTTCTTGACAAATATTCACGAGCTTGGCCTAACGCCAGATATTTTTAAGGTCATTTTCAGACAACTTTCTTTTAGCCGCGATTCACACTCTTACTACAGAGGTGCGATGATCTGAGAGGCAACGAGAATTTTAATTAAAACAACCACAAGTTTGGCTAGTTCCCGACAATCAGTTTATTGGACAGTTTTTTTTACAATTATCTGAAAACAGAGCCAGATGGTCCAATTTTTGCCCCTCACTAAACTGTTTTTTTAAATAACCTATTCATAAACACAAAAACTGACTTCTTCCCGTAATGCGGGATACTCTCCATAAGCATCAAATATACTCATTTAAAGTTCTTTTCAGCTGGTTAAAGCAATCTGAAGCTAGAATAAGAGTAAAACTTTAATTTATGTCAGTTTTTCTTATACAATTTATTTTTCTAAAATTAAATTTCTCTCCGAAAAATTCTTTGACTCTATAGTTGATTAAATCAAAAGAAACTTTTCTAATTCTGAAGGTGTTTTCGTATTTACATGCGACGAGTTCACTGCTTGAAAAGTGATTTTAGTTGCCTCAGAGGAAAAAAACTACAGTTTTAAATCAACAATTTTTGGTTCTCGAATTTTCTAACAAAAAAAACAGTTTTCTGTATGCTTCCTAAAAAAATTCTCAAGTTCACATTGATCAGTACACAACTTTGAGTATTCGAAGTTGAAATAGTATGTCTTAAAACTTGAAAATTTCGAAACTGTAGTCTAAAACATCAATATTTTATGTTGAGAAAAATGTCAAAAACTTTCTCTAGCGAAAATCAAAGATAGTTTGGCATTTATCAACTGGTTTCTTTGCAAGCCCATTTTACGATTGAAATTTTTAAACATTTAATAAGTTTCACTGCCGATACTCTCGAGGAGAAAAATGAAAAAAAAACAGAAATCTTAAAAATTATTGATAAACGTTGTTCACCTACTCCTATCAGATTAGCTTTTTGCTTATCATAATTACATAACTTTGAGTGATTCAACAAGTGGTTATTACTATTTCGGATGTGAAAAGTCCGAAAATTTCTTTTTGTTGAGTTTCCTTAAAATAAATTGTTCTGCAAAAAAATGTCAATCGATTCCTCTAATGATTATAGAGATGCTAGTAGGTTGGCATCTAAAATTATATTTAGTTTTCAATGCTTTTTAGAGCCATAATTTAGGAAATTGATCAACCGTTTTGCACGTTGAATGCATTATTAATTAGTTTTTAGTGGAATTTTAAGGCAATGTTTTTTCATCTTCAATCGTTTGTTTAGAGATAGATTTCTGTTATGAGATGGAAATGTTTTTGATGCAAGTTTTTGTCAACATGTTTTGAAAATATCTCTCAAGCCTCATGTTACTTTTACTTTCTTCTAATTGACAAAAAATGAGCCAACATTAGAGGCAGGAAAGAAGCCAAAACAGTACAATGGTTTTCAGTAATTAAGCAACTGATATGTTGCCCTAGTCTACACGACGAATTATTAAAAGATCGTCCACGATTGATTTAAGGCATGAAAAATCTACCCTCGACAAATTTTTGTATAAAAAGAATTTGTTTGACTTTGCGTGATGTCTTCGATTTTGGCTGGAACTAAAACTACCGTCCTTGAGCTAAATTATCCACCGCTAGACAACAAAACGAACGTGTCCATGAATTTGGTTGGTTAATAAAACGTCTGGAATATGGCTCCATTTGGCACTATCTTTTATTATCTAGAAGAATCAATAATCTGTCAAAATAAGCATCGTTTTTTCTAAAGATAATTTTTTTTGAGAGAAAAAAATGACTAACGTCACATTTTCATCATGGCTAATGAGAAGAAATCCAATACAATTAAAACACCTACCATGTACAGAAGCAGAAAACTTGTTGTTTTTCAGTTTTGAATTTGCAAAAAACAGACTTATTTTTACTCGAACCATGTAAAGGGCATGTCCGACCCATGATAACTATGAAAAGACTCTGCTTGACACAAAAGAGCCATGGAAAGACTTTTTACTAAACCCATGAAAAAAATTTATTAAAAGAATTGACTGCGCTTATGAAAAAGAAGTAACCTCCAGTTCAACTAGGGTCCTTCACCGTGTAACTTATTTCAATATCACCAATAATCACCACCTGGATTTATTAGGTCTTTTTGTAAATTCCAGGTCTAGACTAAGTTGCTTAATTTGGTTGAGAGGCAAACGTCAATGCATGCTCGATTTGTTTCAAAATGGAAGTGTTGATGGATGAGCATTTTTGATTGGGTTTTTTGTTTGGCTATATTTTTTCTCCATCTTTTATCTCACGACTTCTAGGTTACTGCAGCTAAATCCTTTAAGTACAAATGATTACATATTGTTCTCTGATTTAATAGTCAAAGTCTTAGACTTTTCTCCTGCACTGAAAGCAAGGTAGGCAAATATTGAAAATAAGTTTGTCTAAATAATTTTGTTTTTCTACCTGCTTCTGAGTGAGAGGTGTTGCAGAACAGTTTGTGAGTAGGAAAATTATGAGAAAAATTGGAAAAAATTTGCTTACAGCGAGCTGCATCTTTGTTTGCTGTAAAACTATGATGTATCAAGAGATTTGCCTTCAAAGCACTTGTGTCACAATATTTAATTCTTAAAATTTGAGAAATGAAAGTAAAATTACCGTGTAACCCTGTAACCTGATTCAGTTTCTATCACTTTAAATTAACTCAAACTTATTGTTGAAAAAAACCTGCCAAAATGCAAACAGAGCAAATTGGCAAAGTACTTTCGCTCAGATTTTCCCAACCTGTCATTTAATAAACAATGTATGAAAATTAAAAGCATCCCCTGTTATAGACAATGTTTATGATTGAAACCAAGCCTAAGCTAAATAGACCGGCTAACTAGAAACTATCTTGAAGGTCGGTCGGCTATAATAAAAAATGACAGCAACAGCCTGTTTTTAGAGGCAAGAAGTTATATACAAAAATTACTATCTCAAATCACTATCGGTTGCCAAACCTCCACGAGAAGAACCCTTGCATGTTGTGCCGTCAAGTTTATATAGGCAACAATCTACCTTTAGATTTGAAATTAAAACCAGTCAAATATTTTGTTATGTAATCAACTCGTTTTATTTTCTTAGAACAGGTATTAAACCAAAGTTATCATAACTCCAGCAGCCGTCTCCCATTTAACTCAATATCATGACATTTATTTTTTGGAAAGATAAGACAAAATGTTTTGCATGGAAGCTGATAGAAGTTTCTGAACAAAAAATATTTCATGCGATTGTAAAAGGAACATCATAAAAAATCTTATAAGGTTGCACTTTCAACGGATTGTAACAAAACAAAGCAAAAGAGAAACACGCACACCAATCATCTCGTATCAGAAAATTGCCAGAAAAAGCAAAGAGTTAGCAAAAAATTTTTAATACTTTGAAAAAAAACAGTTTTTGTTTCAGTTCTTTTATGTGCTAGATGAAAGGAGCCTTTTATAGTTATTTCTCAGCAATTATCTCAAATGGTTAAGTAGTCAACTTCTGAACCAGCCCCTGGAGATGGATTAAGTGAATAATGGTTAGAGTTTTTTGTAACTAAAGTGTAGGGCCAAATGTTTTTCTTTACTTCAGTTTGCCATATTCAAAACAAAAAGATTTGGAAAAATTGTAGAGAATCGGGAGAAAAAAATCAAGCTTTGAATCAAAAAAATTTTCCAGACTTTCATTTGGATGCCAGTATCTATTCATTCAAAGTTTTTAAGACCAATTGCTGACACAAACAAACTTTTCGGCTTGACAATTCTAGAAGACTGCTTTTGTGATAACAAATTTATTCGCAATATCTCTTAATAATAAAGCTCTTCTGACACATTGCCAAACTATCTGCGGAAGTTTCTTCAAGCTTTGCAAAATAAAAACTGCAGCATGTTAAAATTTTGTTTTCTAAGAAAGCTACCACAGTATTCATACTTTAAACGTATGGGAAGAAAAATTTTTTTTTTGAAAACAAGTTTTTAATGATTGTTTTTTTTGGCAAATAATTTTCTTCATTTTAAACAGTACTCGAGTGACTTTGATTGCATTTAGATCAATTTCACATGTTCATAATAAAAAATAAGTAGTTAATGGCTTTTGTGGAACAATGCAAGTCAGTTATCATTAAATAGTGACAACGAATATTTCGAGATTTGCGGTGATCCTCGCTGTATCAAATTAACGAACCAGAAATTCCTCTCATTTCAAGTACAGTAACACTTAGATAGTGTGATAGCATACTCATTACGTTATGATATGAGTTTCAATCCATTGTGTATTGACATGTTATGTTCTAACCAGGTAAACGAGTTTTCATGACATGCACTTTCAAAAATTCAAACCTAATGCCATTGCTAACAATACAAAAAAACTGTCAGAAGATTTGGCCAAGAACCAGTAATCAAAATCACCAATATTAGGGAAAACCTCCGGATTATGGTGCTCAAAAAGTAACTTGAACCCGTTAGCAACAAATCAATCAGAATTTCAGAAGAGAAAGCCTAAATTGAGAAAATATACTCAAGATAGAAAACGTTTCTCAACGGAATATGGGACCACCAAACAATAATAGACAACACCATTCCTAGATGAGGCAGTTTGAGACAAAACACTAAGCAATGGCCTTGGACAGAAGAGTATATATTAGTATATTTGCGGAGCGAGAAGAACAGCAAAAATGGATAATTTTCAAAAATATACGGAAGTACCAAACAGAAACAGAGATCGCCGAGCAAACAGTAACTGTGACAACAGTAAACCAAGCAGACAAAAATAAATCAGAGAAATGAGACTCAGAAAGCTCATCCGAACAGTAAGTACTATCTCTAGTGGGAAAAACAAAGCAGAAACTAGTATACACAAAAAATCGTTTTCAGAATAAAAACAAAGAACTGCAAATCTATGGAATTTCACTGACAAAATATGCAGAACTCCACAACTTCACTGACATAATGAGTCTGGGCTTTACGGTTAAGAAAACAGTGTTAGACACGGGGATATCATTGCAATTTTTCCGCTACATTTTCCTCACTTTTATATAACAATCAAATTTTATCCTAAAAAGCACTTCTCATTTTATCCTACAACCAATAAATAGTTTTGAACCGAACAACATTCAGCACAAATTTTTAGGCAACCGAACAATTGCAGTAATGGGGAAATTAGAGATCAACGCCAAATAAAACAATATGAAACTTTTGAAAATAAAAATATCTCATGGCTACCAAAAGAAACACATGAAACAATATCAAACTACCAATTTAGATGTATTTTAACTTAGATGAAATTGTTATTAACGGGTGTAACTTTTTAGGTTCTATTCAAGCACTAAATCCAATTGAAATACAAAATTATTATAGAAAAAGAGTGTTGTGCCAGTAAACCTAAAACATGAACTTAACTTTGATTGAGAAAAATTCATCAGTGAAGAGCGACTTTTCCGAAAAAAATAAACCAAGAAAAAAGAGCGAGTTTTCCGAGTCATGTGTAAGTAAAAATGCTGGAAATTGCGTTTGATCCAAGAAACCGACACAGCATTTATAGCTATAAATTAAGCATAAATTCCAAACAACGAGTCAATAATAGCATAAATCTCTCTGCAGTTTAAGAAAACGACGATCACCACTATACTTATCCTCTGTAGTCCTAAAATAAGCTTCAGGGCACGCAAAGTCGTATCCAGATGCCGCAAAACACTGTATAGATAATCCCAAGATTTGCTGCCAAATTGCTGGGCACTACGGATACATTAGAATACTTTGCGGACTTGCGGACGTATTAGTTATATTCCAATGAAAAATCACAGTTTAGGTTTAGCAAAACCCCAGTTTAGCAAAACTAGATAATAGTTAAAACGAAATAAAATTAAGGCAGAAAGATCATTTTTGGTAGAATCGGTGCAATAACCGCATTAATCTGTGTTAATTGTGCATTAACCACTATCAAAAATGCAGGAGAAACCATGAAAATATTGAATTAACGCAAAACCGAACAAGATCTTATCGATACCTAGAATTTAAAATGTCGCAACGTCGCAACACTCAAAACGATAGAATTTTGTAACTAAGTAGTTGTACCCTGCGTCAACTAAATAGTTGGACCTTGCGTCAATTTTGTAACTAAATAGTTGGACCTTGCGTCAATTTTGTAACTAAATAGTTGGACCTTGCGTCAATTTTGTAACTAAATAGTTGCACCTTGCGTCAATTTTGTAACTAAATAGTTGGACCTTGCGTCAATTTTGTAACTAAATAGTTGTACCTTGCGTCAATTTTGTGACTAAATAGTTGTACCTTGCGTCAATTTTGTAACTAAATAGTTGGACCTTGCGTCAATTTTGTAACTAAATAGTTGTACCTTGCGTCAATTTTGTAACTAAATAGTTGGACCTTGCGTCAATTTTGTAACTAAATAGTTGCACCTTGCGTCAATTTTGTAACTAAATAGTTGGACCTTGCGTCAATTTTGTAACTAAATAGTTGCACCTTGCGTCAATTTTGTAACTAAATAGTTGGACCTTGCGTCAATTTTGTAACTAAATAGTTGTACCTTGCGTCAATTTTGTAACTAAATAGTTGGACCTTGCGTCAATTTTGTAACTAAATAGTTAGACCTTGCGTCAATTTTGTAACTAAATAGTTGTACCTTGCGTCAATTTTGTAACTAAATAGTTAGACCTTGCGTCAATTTTGTAATTAAATAGTTGTACCTTGCGTCAATTTTGTAACTAAATAGTTGCACCTTGCGTCAATTTTGTAACTAAATAGTTGTACCTAGCGTCAATTTTGTAACTAAATAGTTGGACCTTGCGTCAATTTTGTAACTAAATAGTTGGACCTTGCGTCAATTTTGTAACTAAATAGTTGTACCTTGCGTCAATTTTGTAACTAAATAGTTGGACCTTGCGTCAATTTTGTAACTAAATAGTTGCACCTTGCGTCAATTTTGTAACTAAATAGTTGGACCGTGCGTCAATTTTGTAACTAAATAGTTGCACCTTGCGTCAATTTTGTAACTAAATAGTTGGACCTTGCGTCAATTTTGTAACTAAATAGTTGTACCTTGCGTCAATTTTGTAACTAAATAGTTGGACCTTGCGTCAATTTTGTAACTAAATAGTTAGACCTTGCGTCAATTTTGTAACTAAATAGTTGTACCTTGCGTCAATTTTGTAACTAAATAGTTAGACCTTGCGTCAATTTTGTAATTAAATAGTTGTACCTTGCGTCAATTTTGTAACTAAATAGTTGCACCTTGCGTCAATTTTGTAACTAAATAGTTGTACCTAGCGTCAATTTTGTAACTAAATAGTTGGACCTTGCGTCAATTTTGTAGCTAAATAGTTGCACCTTGCGTCAATTTTGTAACTAAATAGTTGGACCTTGCGTCAATTTTGTAACTAAATAGTTGCACCTTGCGTCAATTTTGTAACTAAATAGTTGGACCTTGCGTCAATTTTGTAACTAAATAGTTGCACCTTGCGTCAATTTTGTAACTAAATAGTTGGACCTTGCGTCAATTTTGTAACTAAATAGTTGCACCTTGCGTCAATTTTGTAACTAAATAGTTGGACCTTGCGTCAATTTTGTAACTAAATAGTTGCACCTTGCGTCAATTTTGTAACTAAATAGTTGTACCTTGCGTCAATTTTGTAACTAAATAGTTGTACCTTGCGTCAATTTTGTAACTAAATAGATAGACCTTGCGTCAATTTTGTAACTAAATAGTTGTACCTTGCGTCAATTTTGTAACTAAATAGTTGTACCTTGCGTCAATTTTGTAACTAAATAGATAGACCTTGCGTCAATTTTGTAATTAAATAGTTGTACCTTGCGTCAATTTTGTAACTAAATAGTTGCACCTTGCGTCAATTTTGTAACTAAATAGTTGGACCTTGCGTCAATTTTGTAACTAAATAGTTGCACCTTGCGTCAATTTTGTAACTAAATAGTTGGACCTTGCGTCAATTTTGTAACTAAATAGTTGTACCTTGCGTCAATTTTGTAACTAAATAGTTGGACCTTGCGTCAATTTTGTAACTAAATAGTTAGACCTTGCGTCAATTTTGTAACTAAATAGTTGTACCTTGCGTCAATTTTGTAACTAAATAGTTAGACCTTGCGTCAATTTTGTAATTAAATAGTTGTACCTTGCGTCAATTTTGTAACTAAATAGTTGCACCTTGCGTCAATTTTGTAACTAAATAGTGGTACCTAGCGTCAATTTTGTAACTAAATAGTTGGACCTTGCGTCAATTTTGTAACTAAATAGTTGGACCTTGCGTCAATTTTGTAACTAAATAGTTGCACCTTGCGTCAATTTTGTAACTAAATAGTTGGACCTTGCGTCAATTTTGTAACTAAATAGTTGTACCTTGCGTCAATTTTGTAACTAAATAGTTGTACCTTGCGTCAATTTTGTAACTAAATAGTTGCACCTTGCGTCAATTTTGTAACTAAATAGTTGGACCTTGCGTCAATTTTGTAATTAAATAGTTGTACCTTGCGTCAATTTTGTAACTAAATAGTTGCACCTTGCGTCAATTTTGTAACTAAATAGTTGTACCTAGCGTCAATTTTGTAACTAAATAGTTGGACCTTGCGTCAATTTTGTAACTAAATAGTTGGACCTTGCGTCAATTTTGTAACTAAATAGTTGCACCTTGCGTCAATTTTGTAACTAAATAGTTGGACCTTGCGTCAATTTTGTAACTAAATAGTTGTACCTTGCGTCAATTTTGTAACTAAATAGTTGGACCTTGCGTCAATTTTGTAACTAAATAGTTAGACCTTGCGTCAATTTTGTAACTAAATAGTTGTACCTTGCGTCAATTTTGTAACTAAATAGTTAGACCTTGCGTCAATTTTGTAATTAAATAGTTGTACCTTGCGTCAATTTTGTAACTAAATAGTTGCACCTTGCGTCAATTTTGTAACTAAATAGTTGTACCTAGCGTCAATTTTGTAACTAAATAGTTGGACCTTGCGTCAATTTTGTAACTAAATAGTTGGACCTTGCGTCAATTTTGTAACTAAATAGTTGTACCTTGCGTCAATTTCGTAACTAAATAGTTGGACCTTTTGTCAATTTTGTAACTAAATAGTTGTACCTTGCGTCAATTTTGTAACTAAATAGTTGGAACTTGCGTCAATTTTGTAACTAAATAGTTGTACCTTGCGTCAATTTTGTAACTAAATAGTTGTACCTTGCGTCAATTTTGTAACTAAATAGTTAGACCTTGCGTCAATTTTGTAATTAAATAGTTGTACCTTGCGTCAATTTTGTAACTAAATAGTTGCACCTTGCGTCAATTTTGTAACTAAATAGTTGTACCTTGCGTCAATTTTGTAACTAAATAGTTGGACCTTGCGTCAATTTTGTAACTAAATAGTTGTACCTTGCGTCAATTTTGTAACTAAATAGTTGTACCTTGCGTCAATTTTGTAACTAAATAGATAGACCTTGCGTCAATTTTGTAATTAAATAGTTGTACCTTGCGTCAATTTTGTAACTAAATAGTTGCACCTTGCGTCAATTTTGTAACTAAATAGTTGTACCTAGCGTCATTTTTGTAACTAAATAGCTGTACCTTGCGTCAATTTTGTAACTAAATAGTTGGACCTTGCGTCAAATTTGTAACTAAATAGTTGGACCTTGCGTCAATTTTGTAACTAAATAGTTGGACCTTGCGTCAATTTTGTAACTAAATAGTTGCACCTTGCGTCAATTTTGTAGCTAAATAGTTGTACCTTGCGTCAATTTTGTAACTAAATAGTTGGACCTTGCGTCAATTTTGTAACTAAATAGTTGTACCTTGCGTCAATTTTTTAACTAAATAGTTGTACCTTGCGTCAATTTTGTAACTAAATAGTTGGACCTTGCGTCAATTTTGTAACTAAATAGTTGGACCTTGCGTCAATTTTGTAACTAAATAGTTGTACCTTGCGTCAATTTTGTAACTAAATAGTTGGACCTTGCGTCAATTTTGTAACTAAATAGTTGGACCTTGCGTCAATTTTGTAACTAAATAGTTGTACCTTGCGTCAATTTTGTAACTAAATAGTTGTACCTTGCGTCAATTTTGTAACTAAATAGTTGCACCTTGCGTCAATTTTGTAACTAAATAGTTGTACCTTGCGTCAATTTTGTAACTAAATAGTTGGACCTTGCGTCAATTTTGTAACTAAATAGTTGTACCTTGCGTCAATTTTGTAACTAAATAGTTGTACCTTGCGTCAATTTTGTAACTAAATAGTTGGACCTTGCGTCAATTTTGTAACTAAATAGTTGTACCTTGCGTCAATTTTGTAACTAAATAGTTGGACCTTGCGTCAATTTTGTGACTAAATAGTTGACCTTGCGTCAATTTTGTAACCAAATAGTTGTACCTTGCGTCAATTTTGTAACTAAATAGTTGTACCTTGCGTCAATTTTGTAACTAAATAGTTGGACCTTGCGTCAATTTTGTAACTAAATAGTTGGACCTTGCGTCAATTTTGTAACTAAATAGTTGTACCTTGCGTCAATTTTGTAACTAAATAGTTGTACCTTGCGTCAATTTTGTAACTAAATAGTTGCACCTTGCGTCAATTTTGTAACTAAATAGTTGTACCTTGGGTCAATTTTGTAACTAAATAGTTGGACCTTGCGTCAATTTTGTAACTAAATAGTTGTACCTTGCGTCAATTTTGTAACTAAATAGTTGTACCTTGCGTCAATTTTGTAACTAAATAGTTGGACCTTGCGTCAATATTTGACAAAATTGAAAACAGCTCAAGAAAACC
The DNA here is from genome assembly GCF_964194025.1 of Convolutriloba macropyga. Taxonomy (NCBI): domain Eukaryota; kingdom Metazoa; phylum Xenacoelomorpha; order Acoela; family Convolutidae; genus Convolutriloba; species Convolutriloba macropyga. Next base: position 71,478,958 of record NC_134470.1, read on the forward strand.
TGGAAACCCAATAACTCAAGAAACTCTAGAAACCCAATAGCTCAAGAAACCCAATGTCTGCAAAAATCAATGAGGCCAAAAAATCCAAAGTTTCATTTAGGGTTAAAATATAGAGAAATCTTACGGTTGATTTAGGTTATATAACACTTATTGGCGTTCCTGACCAACTAAAACCGACAAAAGGGCATATCGAAACAGCAGATACCAATCAATGACTTTATATCAAGTACGTCATAAGTCAATTAATGGTAATCCCTGTACGTCATAGGTCAGTTAATGGTAACCTTGATCTATTTTTGGGAAAATTTTACGAAAGCCTATTGTAACTTTATTAACCAATGAATTTAGTGGGGCTACCGGACAGCCCTTGTTTTTATCACAGACGCCGAAGTCTAGGACCCCCAATTATGGCCAATATTGTAATAAATTGGACACCAAAAAGCGGAGCTTACAAATCAATACGGTCAATTACTGCATTCTCTAAGAGCTATTTTAGATTTCATTCACGACACATTACAAAAGAAATCAAAATTTACAACCAAGCGTCACTAAATTCAACGAGTCTGATAATAGCACGGAGAGAAATTTGGGTCTACGATCTACCTAGGACCAAAAGACTCCAGGATAACCATCACGGTGGAAATTAAATCTGAAGAGTGTATCAGATTTCTACCACAAAATCCAATAAAATAACAATCCATAATCTCTATGCTTATACAAGCTGCCCTTTTTGAGTAGATCAATTCTATAGAGTCTCATACACAGCTCAAAATGCATCAAAGGGAGATTTGGAAGACCAGAGAACGGATAATACAGAACAAATAAACAGACAATAACAATAACATCATCAACAAGCGTCGACAGAAACAGCATCCTACCGTAGAAGAAATCAAAACATAATATTTGATTACACCACAACAGAAAACCGTTACAAGATATCGATTCAATGTTTTACAACTTTGTGCAAAATCAAAGAGCAAAGATAGCTTAAATTTCGGGCAGTAAACCCAAACGAATTGGTATCAGACAGTCAACCTAAAATGAAGACACTTAAGGGGAAACATTGAAACAACAATGGGATCAGCATTGCTGGACAAAAAACATCTCCACCGCATAATGCTCAAAGAAATAGTGTTTGTCGGCCTGGAGCAGATCAGAGATTTGTCAAACGCAAACATAGGGGGCCTTCAAATGAAATACCGGCCAATTATGTGAGCCAAAATAAAAAAAAGTGGGTGAACAACCAACCTGCATGACTGGGTATCAAATTCCAAAATCAAGAAACTAAAAATCAGACGAAGAGACTCTTACTGACCAATAAAACTTAGCATAACAAAGGTTTTTTTTAAATAAAATATTGTCGTTATATTGATATTGAAAATAGACGAATGTAAAATTCATAAATAATACGTGAGTTAAAACGTCAAATATTTTCATTGAAGGCATCATAACAGAAAACAGTTGGCCAAAAACAAAAGAAAAAGACAACGATTGGCGTTTCAAAAAGAAAATAAAATTTGCAATCGGGAAATATAGCAATCAGCAATATATAACACAATATGTTTGCACCGGAGTTGCAAGCTTTGAAGGACATATCGGAGCGATTAGATACAAACTAAACAAAAAATTCCGTAATTAAAACCATTACAAGAAATGTTAAAGATGAACTACAAATTTATTTGTTCTCTTGCATTCATCCATAAAAGAGACACTGTGTTAAAATAATTATTGACAGAGAACAGAAAATAACAATTACATTCTGTTTTTAAACCGACTTCAGCAATTCAGCAGACAATGAATATTGAAATAGTCTAGGACTTACGCAGAAAAAATATTGTGAAAAGAAATTCTGCTCATGGCCAAGCGTAAAATTTAAACTTACATCCTATTGAAGAAAACAAGCGGAGTCTGAGTGAAAAAGTAACAAAAAATCAAAACTATGGGGAATCAAAATTTACGCTAGATTATTTGATGTTATAAGAAAAAAAAGTAAAATTAAAAGCTAAGACATGAAGTTCTATAACCAAAAATTTGAACAAAAAATTACAAACGGAAATAAAACATACCATCGAACCAAAATGGCAACCTTAACCAGAAGACACTATGATATGATTTAAGAGTCTTAAAGCGACCACTAAGAAGACAGAGAAAACAAAATCTAGAAAACTAGAAGGTCTGGTCAAGCTAAAGCGTTCTTGAGTGCAAATAAATAGAAAGAAATTAACTACGCTATTTGTAACTTAAGGAACCAATAGCGCCAATTGAAGGATATCACATTTCGCACAAAAATCATAAGGTGTTTTCACAGAAAAGAGTATCTCTGACCCTGCTGGAGGAATTTTTAATTCAGATTTAACAGACACCTCGGACATCAATTCCAATTCGTTCTCAACAGAGCAATTAAGTAGCCAGAGATTAAAAGAGTTAGAATTGAGTCTAAGATATTCACCTGGAAGTGTCTGATAGGCACAACCATCATAGAATAACCCCCAGGAGCACCTGAAATACCAGCGATAGACAGTGAAAACCCTAGCCGCGGAAATTTTTAAAATAGCCCAAACACGAAATAAATCAAAACTGAATACAAAAAATGTTTTTTTTTTAACTAGTAGAATTGAATAATCAGATAACTGTTGCAAGAACTGTTGCAAGTATACCGACAGCAACCAAAAACAAGAGCCAACTCTGGTAATAAAAAAATAACTATGAAATAATAGAAAAATGGCTGATAGTCGGAATATAGACAAAATTAAGATACAAGAGTCAGATCCAGAAAAAAAGCTACAGAAGAACAGTTTACTTAGCGAACCTAAGAAAATAGTGACAACAAAAACGCAATAACTAATCCAGCTCGGCAGCAATCACCAACAACAAAGACGAAGACTAACGAATGCATCAGTGGCTTTTTAATGGGGTGGTTAAAAATATTGAAATTTTAGAGTTTCACTCTAGTTCCGCCTCAGGGTTGTCAACATGTTCATTGAAGACGATAAAGAAACTGGAGAGCATAACCAAGCAGCATGTGTTTTATTATCTTGTTATTTATTTATCCTGTTGTTTATTAACTTGTTAATCTTAAAAAATATGATATTTTATTTAAATTAACATAATTATTACTAGCAAGGATATAGTTTTTTTAAAACATTGCTTTTTCCTTTTTTTTTAAATTTTATTTTCTTCCCGTACCTAACTCCAAGTGTGGTTCAGTAATGGACCAGTATAAACGCAAGTGTTTCTTTACAAATCAGTACTGAAGCATTACAATGTCAAGTGCATTAGTCATATAAGACTTGAATTGCACTTGGTAAGTGATTTCCAAGTGAAAACTAACTTTATAAAAAAATCAAGTGAAAACTTCGAATTCCAGAAATTTTTATAACATGCCACGATTTTCGCGTTCATTTTTGGTCGCTTTTCCGGGGTGCTATGAAATGATGCCAGGAGCATAACAAACGGTAATTTAGCACCCCGGTGAGTCCATGTGCTCAAATCCGGAGCGATTGAGGGAATTTCAGGTTTTCTGGGCCGTTTTGTGGCCGTTTCAGCCTGTTTTTGGCCAGATTTTCACGAAATTTACATTTCAGATAGGTGCAATGTCTCCACTCAAAGATTGTCAGGGCGAAATGTTTTGTGAAATTTGTTCTATCCCTGGGTACTAGCTAGTAAAAGAGCCGCTCTTGCCATCAGTTAGTTAATCTATAGTCTATGATCAAAATTTTACGAACGAGCACAAGTTGACTGGTATCTAAATAGGTGAGTAAAAATGGGTCGTCTTTTTTTGGCTATCTTTTGGCTATTTTTTTAAACGTTTTTTCGGCTATTTTTGACATTTTTTACGGCTGTTGTTGACGTATTTTTGAGTAAAAAAAATCAGAATTGGTGCCAGTCTGGCAGGTAAAAGATTACAGTTTACGCAAGTCTGCCCATTGTAAAAATAAGGATGAACGCACGTTTGGCAAGTCAAAAGAGTGACATCAATCAGTCTTTGATTCAGTAATGATGACAAATTGCATTTTTACTGGCTCATCACTGAAACGCACTTGGATTTAGGTACGCGTTGTATCTATCTCTCTTTTAAAAAGTTTGTATTGGTTTATTAGGTTAGATAAATTAAAACTAACTTGACTATTTTTTCGTTTTCTTCTCTGAGTAACAATATTTATTTCGTTATTACCAAATTACCATCAAGCTTTTTATTGTTTTTTTCTTGAAATTGTTATTATTACCAATATTCTTTTAAATTTTGTCATTAATTTTACAATAGTTACTACTATTATTATCAATAGCATTATTATTATTATTATTTTCAATATTATTTTTTTTATTTTTATTATTATTATTATTGTCATTATTTTTTATCTAATATTACTATTTTTATTATATTACAGTTATTTTTATTGATACTTTTATTAATAAAATTTATATTATTAAGACTATTAATACTAATATTAAAATTAATATTAATATTGGTATTTTTTTTAATATTATTACAATTATTATTATTATTATTATTATTATTATTATTATTATTATTATTATTATTATTATTATTATTATTATTATTATTATTATTATTGTTGTTGTTGTAATTATTACTTTTATTGTTATTAATTTTTTTATTATCATTAATTTCAAATTTTTATTTGCGTTTCTGTTACAATATAGTTATTCTTGTGGTTGCTATTATTGTGCAATTATTTCATCTAACGTTTTTACTTTCATATTTGTAGTTTTCTGATTAAGATTGTTCTTTTTTTCTTTGACATCTAGGTGTCTCATTTTTTGCCCTTCTTAGATTTTCTCTGTGATTTACCTTAGCCACATTTATAGTTTACTCTGTACTTTAAAAACACTTACCATGTTTAGCCATTGTTTTCATTATCCCATAGTTATCAAAACTCTCAGCTTTTAAAGTTTCAATGTATTTCATTAAAGTTTTCCCTTTATCATTTCAGTCTGTCTTTTATGTTGTCACTATTATGTCTTTTTTTTCTCTTTTTTTGTTAGAGCATATTTTGATTACAGATAATATTGTGTAATGCAAATTACATAGAGGTTTCTTTTGAAAAAAATTTTTTTTGTCGAAGATTGTCAGGGCGAAATGTTTTGTGAAATTTGTTCTATCCCTGGGTACTAGCTAGTAAAAGAGCCTCTCTTGCCATCAGCTAGTGAATCTATAGTCTATGATCAAAATTTTACAAACGAGCACAAGTTGACTGTTATCAAAATCGGTGAGTAAAAATGGGTCGTCTTTTTTTTGGCTATCTTTTCGCTATATATTTTCGTTTTTTCGGCTATTTTTGACGTTTTTTGCGGCTGTTGTTGACGTATTTTTGAGTAAAAAAATCAGAATTGGTGCCAGTCTGGCAGGTAAAAGATCACAGTTTGCGCAAGTCTGGCCATGGTAAAAATAAGGATGAACTCACGTCTGGCAAGTCAAAAAAGGGACATCAATCAGTCTTTGATTCAGTAATGATGACAAATTGCATTTTTACTGGCCCATCACTGAAACGCACTTGGATTTAGGTACGCATTGTATCTAACTCTCTTTTAGATAAAATAAAACTAACTTGACTATTTTTTCGTTTTCTTCTCTGAGTAACAATATTTATTTCGTTATTACCAAATTACCATCAAGATTATTGTTGTTTTTTTCTTGAAATTGTTATTATTACCATTATTCTTTTACATTTTGTCATTAATTTTACGATAGTTACTACTATTTTTATCAATAGCATTATTATTATTATTTTTAATATTATTATTATTATTATTATTATTATTATTATTATTATTATTATTATTATTATTATCATTACTTTTATCTAATATTACTATTTTTTTATATTAAAGTTATTTTTATTGATACTTTTATTAATAGTATTTATATTATTAAGACTATTAATACTAATATTAATATTAATATTAATATTAATATTGGTATTTTATTAATATTATTACAATTATTTTTATTATTTTTTTTATTATTATTTATTTTGTTGTTGTAATTATTACATTTATTGTTATTAATTTTATTACTATCATTCATTTCAAATTTTTTTTGCGTTTCTGTTACAATATAGTTATTTTTGTGGTTGCTATTATTGTGCAATTATTTCATCTAACGTTTTTACTTTCATATTTGTAGTTTTCTGTTTAAGATTGTTCTTTTTTCTTTGACATCTAGGTGTCTTAATTTTTGCCCTTCTTAGATTTTCTCTGTGATTTACCTTAGCCCCATTTATAGTTTACTCTGTACTTTAAAAACACTTACCATGTTTAGCCATTGTTTTCATTATCCCATAGTTATCAAAACTGTCAGCTTTTAAAGTTTCAATGTCTTTCATTAAAGTTTTCACTTTATCTTTTCAGTCTGTCTTTTATGTTGTCACTGTTTTTTTTCTTTTTTTTGTTAGAGCATATTTTGATTACAGATAAAATTGTGTAATGCAAATTACATAGAGTTTCTTTTGAATAAAATTTTTTTTGTCGAAGATTGCAGGGCGAAGATTGTCAGGGCGAAATGTTTTGTGAAATTTGTTCTATCCCTGGGTACTAGCTAGTAAAATAGCCTCTCTTGCCATCAGTTAGTTAATCTATAGTCTATGATCAAAATTTTACAAACGAGCACAAGTTGACTGGTATCAAAATAGGTGAGTAAAAATGGGTCGTCTTTTTTTTGGCTATCTTTTCGCTATTTTTTTTCGTTTTTTCGGCTATTTTTGACGTTTTTTACGGCTTTTGTTGACGTATTTTTGGTTAAAAAAATCAGAATTGGTGCCAGTCTGTCAGGTAAAAGATCACAGTTTGCGCAAGTCTGGCCATTGTAAAAATAAGGATGAACGCACGTCTGGCAAGTCAAAAAAGTGACATCAATCAGTCTTTGATTCAGTAATGATGACAAATTGCATTTTTACTGGCCCATTACTGAAACGCACTTGGATTTAGGTACGCGTTGTATCTAACTCTCTTTTAAAAAGTTTATATTGGTTTATTAGGTTAGATAAATTAAAACTAACTTGACTATTTTTTCGTTTTCTTCTCTGAGTAACAATATTTATTTCGTTATTACCAAATTACCATCAAGATTATTGTTATTTTTTTCTTAAAATTATTATCATTACCATTATTTTTTTAAATTTTGTCATTAATTTTACGATAGTTACTACTATTATTATCAATAGCATTATTATTATTATTATTTTTAATATTATTATTATTATTATTATTATTATTATTATTATTATTATTATTATTATTATTATTTTTATTATTATTATTATTATTATTATTATTATTATTATTATCATTATTTTTATCTAATATTATTATTTTTATTATATTACAGTTATTTTTACTGATACTTTTATTAATAATATTTATATTATCAAAACTATTAATACTAATGTTAATATTAGTATTAATATTGGTATTTTTTTTAATATTATTACATTATTATTATTATTATTATTATTATTATTGTTGTTGTTGTTGTAATTATTACTTTTATTGTTATTAATTTTATTACTATCATTCATTTCAAATTTTTTTTGCGTTTCTGTTACAATATAGTTATTTTTGTGGTTGCTATTATTGTGCAATTATTTCATCTAACGTTTTTACTTTCATATTTGTAGTTTTCTGTTTAAGATTGTTCTTTTTTCTTTGACATCTAGGTGTCTTAATTTTTGCCCTTCTTAGATTTTCTCTGTGATTTACCTTAGCCCCATTTATAGTTTACTCTGTACTTTAAAAACACTTACCATGTTTAGCCATTGTTTTCATTATCCCATAGTTATCAAAACTGTCAGCTTTTAAAGTTTCAATGTCTTTCATTAAAGTTTTCACTTTATCATTTCAGTCTGTCTTTTATGTTGTCACTGTCTTTTTTTTCTTTTTTTTGTTAGAGCATATTTTGATTACAGATAAAATTGTGTAATGCAAATTACATAGAGTTTCTTTTGAATAAAATTTTGATTTTTAATCGAACTCTAAACTTAGCTTGGATGTGAGACATTGCGCCAAAAAGCTTACAAATTAAAGTCGATATTTTTGGTAGCTTGTTGGAGCGTAGCCAGAATCTAACTTGAATTTTAACTTGTGAAATTTTCGACTATCTGAAGAAAAAAAGCATTTGCTTAAAATGAAACTAAGGAGAACAATAACATCCTTCCTTGCGCGGCACACAACGCGTTCTTGTCAGTTACAACTGCCAGATTTCTGGAGAATCTGACAGTAGTTGCAGTTTTCTAAACAATTTTCCCACATGAGGTTAATACGTATGAAAGTTAAATGTATGTATGCGGAGGAAAACAAAAAACATCAGGACTAACAAATTTGTTTTCTAAGCTTTCTATGTTAGCGAATTGTCGCCTGTTTGAAGTCCGTATAATTTGTTTAATCTTTAGAAATTTTGTTCTACTGCGTTTTTCGTGGAAGTCAAAGAGCTCATTTTGCCCAACAACTATAGTTGCTATCGTAGTCCCACTGATTAATGACATTTAAGCTGGAATCGTTAATTGCATTTTCATTTTATTATTCTGCAGTAAATTAACATAGGTTCAAAAGTAATAATCTTTGTCAATTGTATAAACATTTTTAATTTTTTTTTTATAAAAATTAGAAAAGTCTGTGTCCGTTGTCAATTTATTTCCCTAAATTGTATTGTCTTGTAGCTTTTTTGGCATTGATTTTTGGCATTGACCTATGAAGAGTAAAAATGCCATGTGGTTAAGTTAACGAATTGTATCTTTGCATATCGTCGTATTCCGGCCAACTATTACCATATGTTTTTTTAAGCCTCCTTTTCACGTAGATTATTAGAAATTATCTTCGTTTACAATGTTTCCTATTCATTCTGCCATCTCCAACTTTTTCATACATAATAATACGACTCAAAAATGGCGGCGGCAGTTGGGGTATTATATGTCGTACCTGCTGGATCGATGGGTGCGCTTAGGGTGCGCCATGACTTCGCCTTGATATCCAGCCTGCGATTTGCAGAAGCCATCGAATAACTGAGGAAGAGGCTTGGCCATTGACAGTGGTCTGATGAGACTCGCGTCTGTTGGATCCCTTCAAAATGCTTAATTTTAATCCAATGGCGCTGTGGAATATATGATAAATAAAAAAATACAACGCGCTGTCTGAATTGTAACGGTTGACAAAGTGATATTTCTAGAAGATTACATAACAATTGGTTTGCTCCCATTTCGGCGTAATTTTAATTCGGCTTACTCTACGTTCACCAACATAAACTAGCTTTGTTAAACTTTTCAATAGATGATCATGGTCACGTAAAAGTTCTACTTTTCAAACAAAAGTGAAGCTTTTTAATTGACCTGAGTTGTCTCTTCGCAGAGAAGTACCCTTCAAAACTACAGTTATGTAGATTAAGTTCAACCACAGCCGTTTTAAATTGAGTAACTATGAATTGCAACAACCTAACCCAGAGCCTCTTAAATTTATGTTCACATTGTCTTATGATATCGTCACAAGCTTCAACTACGATCATTAGGCACTAATTGAAGCATCCAGCCTTGTTTGTCGTTTTCGTTTATGCGATTGTTGGCGAGGAATTCCTGAAGAAACGAAAGAGGGATCTCGTTGTCACCGAAGTATCTGATGGCGAAATACTCGACAGTTATGGTCTCCACATCATTCATGGATGTCAGACTCCGGTCCCAATTGCAGACATGTTTCACATACTTTTTAATGGCTGTCCGAACCTTCTCTTCGGCAACTACATTGCGCTCTTTACAATTAGTAATCTGGCATTTCCTGAAAAATGATGATACCAAGGATTTGTCGTCTTACAAGCTCAATTTTCATCAGATTGTTAATTATAATAGTGGGATATAGCCGAGAATTAAGGTACGTGCTTCACACACCAACGGTTGATGGTTCAATTCCATGCCTCCGTGGAGAAGAAGTCTTTGTATAGCACAAGGAGAGGGTGGGGAGGGGGGGGTAAAACCCAACCTTTCATAAAACGTCTGGAAGACTTGTTGTCAGGAAATTGTCTGGCCATAGACATCCGGTTGTCTGGATTGTCTGATCATAAATCAGAGACCTCAGCCCGGGTTTAGATCGACCAAACCAACAGGGCCAATATAGGATACAAAGGTGGTAACAAGTGAAAATCTCAGACACAAAATATACTGAGCAAAGTCACAGAAAAAAATCTATTCAGCTCTTGAAAGGAAGAGTCTTCAAAGGGGGATAGTAATAAAAAGACTGCTGTGAACAGGCTGCAGATGGCCACGCGAGTTATGGTTATGGAGGCCGTTTTCAGTCAAAAATGTTTTCAGTCAATTGCAGTCAGAATTCTTTTTTGTTACGTATGAATCAAGAGAAAAGAAGAGGAAAATCACTTTACAGCTGTTGGTGTATATATAGAATGATAATTGAATTGCTGCATCTTTATAATACAAATTTTTACTATCTACATTTTTCGCTAAGTTCTCAAGTTATGTTTTAACGTAGGCTTTTGACCGCCTGAATATTACTTTGAATTTTCCATTTGCCATTTACGGCCAATTTGCCAATAGGTGAACCACAAAGGGGACTTAGTTAACAAAAAACGAAAACCTTAGTTTATTCAGAATATCAGAAAAATCCTTTTTTGGAACTAATATTGTCATAAATTCGAAGCCCGAAGTATATATTTGAGAGAAGAAAAATTGGAAAATTTTATAAATAATCATTGAGTATTTTTTGTCAAAAAATCTTTTTCGTGGAAGCATCACATTTAAAATCTGTTTTCCAGCTTGTTCAAAGTCTTTTATTGTAGAAAAGAAGTTTTCGGACAAATTTCTTTTTTTAACAAAAACAAAAAAGTTAAGTTACTTAAAAAATATTAAAAACTTTTGAGTTAATAGCGATTTTTTAATACTTTTTCCTTTGCAGTCAAAATAAAGCAATTGAAAAGGTAAAAATAGGTCATTCTCAAGTTAGCGGCCACGGTTTTCTGAAAAAAACAACGTACTTGATTGTTTTCGAAAGTAACCTCTCCACGTTTGTTTGAAAGAATCCAAAAAAAAACTTTTCTCAGGTAATAAATGGCTTCCGAAGAATTACGAGAAGTACGTTGGATAATTATGAGTTTTGCGCAACTGTACTTGAGTAGTCTCTTGAAAGTAACTGCCTGGAAGCACTTTTTGATAGGAAATTGGAACTATTGTGATCCAGTTAGTTTCCCAATAGCACTTTTTTACTATCTACTGTTTTTCTAATTCTTCGAGTTATGATTGAACGTAGGCTTCTTACCGCCTGAACATTAGTTTTAATTAGACATTTGCCATTTACGCCCAATTTGCAATAGGTAAACCACATAGGGGTCTTAGTTAATGAAAAAACAAAAACCTTAGTTTATTCAAAATATCGGAGAAGTCCTTTTTTAGAACTAATATTGTCATAAATTTGAAGCCCAGACTTTAAATTTGAGAAATATAGAAAAAACTTATAAATAATCATTCAATATTTTTTGTCAAATCTGTTTCCCACCTTGTTAAAAGTTTTTTAATGAACAGGAGTTTTCCGACAAAATTTTGTTTGTGCAAAAAAAATAAGATAACTGACTTAAAAAAATTTAATAACTTAATGAGTTATTAGCAAATTTTTTTAATGTTCTTTTTCTTTTGCAGCAAAAATAAAGCAATCGAAAAAAAAGGAAACAATAGTCTCAAGTAAGCAACTACGGTTTTATGAAAAAAACAAAGTCTTGATTGTTTTCGAATTTAACCTCTCCACGATGTTTGAAAGAATCCAAAAAACTTTTCTCAGGTAATAAACGGCTTCTTGAGTTTTAGGAGAGCTGCATTGGATAATTATGAGTTTTTCGCAAACTTTTTTGAGTAGTCTCTTGATCGTTTTTTGAATAAAAGTAAATGTCTGGAACCACTTTTTGTTAAGAGATTGGAATCTTTGTGATCCAGTTAGTTTTTCAATAGCACTTGAATGATAATATATGAATATAACAATTAACACAAAAAATAACAACTAAAATGTGTTTTCTGTTTTCTCTACGTGAAACATGTTGATGACAATGGAATTAAGATTTCAAATTATCCACATTTTTTTCTTCCAATATGTCTTTCAAATTATCAACATGAAACCCCCAATTCGAAAAAAAACTAGAGGAGCAAGCTAACACAAACATTTTGATAACTTAATTTTTTTGTGCTGTTAACACAACTTAATTCTCTAATTTTTGTGCTTTAACACAAGCCGTCTTTTTTGTTCAGCCAATTTCAGCTCATTGATAATTTTTGCGGAGAGAGATATAGTCTTCGCAATGTTGAGTAGTCCTTGAAAAATTCAATCAAAAGTTGACCATGTCTCATTTGTCAAATTTTAAATTTCTTGAAAAATTTCAAATTTTACAAATTTTCAACATTTCCACAATTTGATTACGCTAAAAATTTATGAAGGGATTGTTATCATAATTTTATCAAATTTTCTTTCAAAATTTTTGAAGGAAACAAAACAATGAAGTTTTTTTCCGAATTTAGAATGCTTTAAAAAAATTGGTTCTTAATGAAAGAAAACAAAAAATTTGAATTATTTTTAATTTTAATTTATGGTGGTCACTTTTGATCAAAAACTTTGTGTTAAATTAACAGTTTTTCTAACGTTGCGTTTCAATGGATGAGTTGAGGACATAGAACACTGTGTCGTATATATTTAAAAAGATTTTCAATTGATCAGTTTACACCACCCAATGATCAATTTTTTTCTGAAAAAAAGTAATGAAAAGCCTCTGTTGTGTTCATTAAAAAAGTACTTCAAAACTAAAATTTTATCTGTTTCAACTGAAAACTTTTAGTTTTTGTAATAACTCAAAGTTCTGCTTTTTTCTCCCCTAAATTTTTCAGCCTCCCGAGTTTATCTTAACAGCTTTTTACTCATTACGTGGCCAATGCTCGAAAAATCAAGTAAATATATATTCAATTTTGTCGGGAATTATTGGACAGATATATGCGTCGGAGTGTTGATGAGACCTTGAAAACTTCAATCAAATGTTGGCAATACATTTTTTGTCAAATTTAAATTTCTTGAAGAAAAATTTCAAATATTACAAGATTTCAACATTGCAACACATTGATTAATTAATTGTTACCATAGTTAAATCATTTTGTTTCCAACAATTTAGCAGGAAACAAGACAAAGAAGAGGCTCTCCGTTACTGGATAGCGTTAAATAATTTGATTCTTTAAAAAGAAGAGTAAATTTTAAATACTATTTGGTTTCAGTAGTGACGTTGAAGACGTGACAACTGTGTTGTATTTTTAAAAATATATTTCAATTATTCAGTTAAATCAAATAAAGATCATTTAACAAAATCAATGAACTGTTGGATTATTTTTAATCCAACGAAAAGATTAGTCAAGATGTTTATAAAAAGTGCTTCAAAACTAATGTTTTAACTTTTTCAACTGAAACTTTTTTGCAGCAATAACTCAAAGTTCTACTTCTTTTTACCCTGAGTTTTTTCAACCTCCAGATTTTATCTTAACAAATTTTCACTCACTACGTGGCCAATGTCCGAAAATCATTCATACATAATCAATTTTTGTCGGGAAATTGTGAAGAGATATAGGTGTCGGATTATTGAAGAGTCATTAAAAAATTCAATCAAATGTTGGCGATACTTTTTTGTCAAGTTCTCAATCTCTTGAATAAAAGCTTCAAATATAACAATTTTCAACATTTCCACACCTTGAAAACGCTTAAATTTTATGAAGTGATTGTTATCATAGTTTCATCATTATTTCTCTTAAAGACATTTTCTTCATTCTTTTAAAAACAATGAAGACTCTCTACGATTTTATGCAGCATTAAACGATTTGGTTCCTTATAAAAGAACAAAAAATTTGATTTTTTTCCAATTTGAATTTTTGATCAGTAGTTTTTATCAAAATCGCTGTGTTAAAATAACAGTCTTTTCAATGTTGCGTTCCAATAGTGAAGCTGACGACCTTACAAACTGTGTCGTATATCTTTATAAAGATTTCCAATTATCCAGTCTACACCACCGAAGTCTGATCTCTTTTCAAAAAGTAATGAACTGTTAATTTTTCTTCGAATCCAAGAAAAGCCTTTGTTGTGGTGATTATAAAAAGTACTTCGAAACTGAAATTTTATCTATTTCATCTGAAAACTGTTATTTTCTGTAATAACTCAAAGTTCTGCTTTTTTCTCCCCTAAATTTTTCAGCCTCCTGATTTTATTTTAACAGCTTTCTACTCATTACATGGCCATTGCCCGAAAAATCAAGTATACATATTCAATTTTTTCGGGAATTGTTCGACAGATATAGGCGTCGGAGTGTTGATAAACCTTGCAAACTTTAATCAAATGTTGGCAATACATTTTTTGTCAAATTTAAATTTCTTGAAGAAAAATTTCAAATATTACAAGATTTCAACATTGCAACACATTGATTAATTAATTGTTACCATAGTTTAATCAAATTTTTTTCCCAACAATTCAGCAGGAAACAAGACAAAGAAGATGCTCTCCGTTACTGGATAGCGTTAAATAATTTGGTTCTATTAAAAAGAAGAAGAAATTTTAAATTCTATTTGGTTTCAGTAGTCACGTTGAAGACGTGACAACTGTGTTGTTTTTTTAAAATATATTTCAATTATTCAGTTACATCATTTAAAGATCATTTAACAAAATCAATGAACTGCTGGATTTTTTAATCCAACGAAAAAATTAGTCAAGATGTTTATAAAAAGTACTTCAAAACTAATGTTTTAACTTTTTCAACTGAAACTTTTTTGCTGCAATAACTCATAGTTCTACTTCTTTTTACCTTGAATTTTTTCAACCTCCACTTTTTATCTTAACAAATTTTCACTCAATACTGGCCAATGTTCGGAAATCATTCATACATAATCATTTGTTGTCGGGAAATTGTGAAGAGATATAGGTGTCGGATTATTGAAGAGTCATTAAAACATTCAATCAAATGTTGGCGATACTTTTTTGTCAAGTTCTGAATCTCTTGAATAAAAGCCTCAAATATAACAATTTTCAACATTTCCACACCTTGAAAACGCTAAAAATTTTTGAAGTGATTGTTATCATAGTTTCATCATTATTTCTCTTAAAGACATTTTCTTCCTTCTTTTAAAAACAATGAAGACTCTCTACGATTTTAGGTAGCTTTAAATAATTTGGTTCCTAATAAAACAACAAAAAATTTGATTTTTTTTCCAATTTGAATTTTTGATCAGTAGTTTTTATCAAAATCGTTGTGTTAAAATAACAGTCTTTACAATGTTGCGTTTCAATAGTGAAGCTGACGACCTTACAAACTGTGTCGTATATCTTTATAAAATTTTTCAATTATTCAGTTTACACCACCCGAAGATCGATTTCTTTTAAAAAAGTAATGAACTGTTAATTTTTCTTTGAATCTAAGAAGAGCCTTTGTTGAGGTAATTATAAAAAGTACTTCGAAACTGAAAGTTTATCTATTTCAACTGAAAACTTTTTTGCTGCAAAAACTCAATGTTTTTTTTCTTTCCAATCTTTTTTTCAGCCTCCAGATTTTTTCTTAATAACCTTTCACTCATGAAAACTTCGGGGCAGGTATGAAAACTTCTACTTCCATTAATAATACAAACTTTTCGATCTAAGACCTGTTTCCTAAACCTTGTGTATCCCAAGTTTTGAAAATTGATCTGAAACTTGTTTCTTGAAAATATCGGTGTCGAACTTTAAATGTAATTGTCAGATGAATTACCCCTATTTTATTTCAAATATATGTGAATTGATTAAGTGATGAACTAATCGGTGTTTCGTCATAAGAGTGAAACTGAAATGCAATATGAAACTGAAAAAACGGCACACCACCGCAATAAGACTATAGTGTGCGAAATTAATGTCACTTTGAATCAATTTTGCTCAAATTACTCTTACCATGTCGAGGTGCACGACACACTCGTGCTCCGACCGGCTTGTTGGGTCATACACCAGTGGGCACGGGGGGTGCGGGGGACTGTTGGGGGGATTGTATGGGGTGTCACCCGCGACCCTTCGACAGAGCCCCATTCATACCCGGGTCGAGGTTTTTGGGTAAATTTTCGTAAGAAATGCGGTGAATGCGGTGAATTTTCGTAAGAAATGCGGTGATTGCGGTGAATGCGGTGAAAAAAAATAATTCACCGCTTTTCACCGCATTTCTTACAAAAATTCACCACCAAATTCACCGCATTTCTTACAAAAATTCACCGCATAGACTATTATGGCAAAATAATGTAAGAAATGCGGTGAATGCGGTGAATGCGGTGAAAAAAAATAATTCGCCGCTTTCTCTCAAGCGGTGAATTATTTTTTCTCACCACTAGATGCGGTGAAAAAAATTAATTCACCACATTTCACCGCATTTCTTACAAAAATTCACCACATATGGTTTCCAAAGTTTACTCAATCTGATTTAAATTCACAAGAATTAACAAACAAGTAAGTGACAGTTGGCGCAGTGCAATAAGCAATGGAAGGCATGCAGGAGGTCAGAGGTTCGAACCCGTGTAGGGACGATTCTTTTTTGTAAGAATACTGAGAACGCGGTGAAAAAAAATAATTCACCGCGATTCACCGCATTCACCGCAAAAAGATGTAAGAAATACGCGGTGAAAGTTATTTTTTTTTTCACCGCATTTCACCGCATTTCTTACGAAAATTCACCACCAAACCTCGACCCGGGTAATTCTCTCTGGACGGCCTCCCAAGATCAGGTTGCAGATGGAGACCGGTATGTCCAGACCATCTCAGGCAGAAAGTGTCTATGTCTAGACCACCTCAGATGGAAAAAACTTATGTCTAGACATTCCTGCGTTCATGTTAAGATTTTTGTGCATTTTTAGATATTCTGTTCGGTCTGAACATACTTGATTCCGTCTGGGACCTCAACCTGGGCCGGTACAAATTTTGCGCAGCCCAATACAGTCTGAGCGAAGCTGAATTCGGCGACACAAATCATTAGGGGTCACTAATCATCACTGAAACTTTTTCAAATTTAGGTACCTATTGAGGCATGTCCAAAGCCAGTTAGATGCCGGAGAATTAGCGAAGAATGTGAGCGAAGATCGGCCAGTACAATCTTTGTGATCATCGCATGTTAGCACGTAGGGCAGGATATGCTGTCTGAACAACCTGTGGTTCACATAAAATCGAGGATAATGACATTTCGAATTTTGTGCAACTCCGGTGGCTGCTGATGATCCTGTTGAAAAAGATGAATTATGACAACGTCTGATGAATCAATTATTGGCATACAGTTAATTTAACTTTAATTATATTTTGTGGGCAAAGGCAGTGAAGAGAAGTTAAGCGCAGAATGCGAACATCTATGTTTACAATTAATGCGAATCAATGTTATATCCATATTAAAGCAAATGCTCCGAAAAGCAATTGGCTATACAAACCTCAATCATACTCTAAAAAATGTCTAGGTAAATTTACCTGCAACGTTTGCAGGTAAGCAAAATTGCAGGTAACATTACCTGCAAAATTACCTGCAAAAAATGATGCGTGCAAGTTACCTAGAATACGTTACCTAGAATTTACCTGCAAACTCAAACAACAAAATTATATTAAGTATGTAGCTATAAGTGAAAAAAACATCTTAAAAATTTTATTGAAGTTTAGATAATATTCCTCAATGGAAGATTAGAAGGAAACAAAGTCAGTCCGAGCAGAAAACTAGAAAAATTCAGCAAAAACTAAAATGCCCTATATCATCTATAATCCTTGCTGTCGGTAACCAGTTTTTGGCGTGCTCCTCTTGAATTTTCATTTTGTGTTTACATGGCTAAAACTGAGTGTTCAGATAATAAGGGGTGGGAAAGTATTGTATGAAATTGTGACCACATATCCATTATTTTCCTCTGTATTTTCTCTTGCGATCTTCAAAAAGCTATCCATCGACCCCAAAAACATCTCTGTCATAATTGACAACAAGGTTAGTAGCTATCGGTAACCCATCAGACTAAGTGAAGGACCATCAGATATTGTCCAACGACTCCACAACCAAACTTTATATGTTCAATGTCGAGAATCGTTATTCAAAGCAATCCGATTCGCAAAACGCAAAAATAAATGTTTATCAGCACAAAATCAAACAGAAAAACCTTCAAATGAGAAACAAGAGACAGTTTCGGGCCAAGAAACCAGTTTTGAGATGAATAGAATGTATCCGCTTAGCAAAACTTTTTCGAAGCACAAAATTGGTTTTTGGGGAAACTTGGATCATTTAGGTAAACGTCTACTCTCTAATGCGTTAAATAGGGATAACTTGCCACGTAAACAAAACTAATAATGTGTTTATGAATCTCGTTGTTTGAACTTGAGGTTTGAAAAGGTGTCAAACCACAAAAAACGTTGAAAAATAAAATCAGTCTGATTGAAATCTACGAACAGTTTCCATTATATTCTATAAAGAGAAGTGCGCATGGTTGCCAGTGGAAGTTGAATTTGGTGATCATCTCATAAACTTGACACTGTACTTGTTCAACAAAAAAATTTTTATAGCCCAAAAAGTGGAAGGAAAAATGATGTAGGAAGTTGTGACCACAGATCCATTATTTTTCTCTGTAATTTCTCTTGCGGTTTCAAAAAAGACCATTTTGCGATCTTCAAAAAGCTATCCATCGACCCAAAAACATCTCTATCATTATTGACAAAAATGTTAGTAGCTATTGGTAACCTATCAGGCTAAGTGAAGGACCATCAGATATTGTCCAACGACTCCACAACCAGACTTTATATGTTCAATGTCGAGAATCGTTATTCAAAGCAATCTGATTCGCAAAACGCAACAATAAATGTTGATAAGCACAAAATCAAACAACTAAACTTTCAAACAAGAAACAAGAGACAGTTTTGGGCCATGAAACCAGTTTTGAGATGAATAAAATGTATTCGCTTAGCAAAACTTTTTCGAAGCAGAAAATTGGTTTTTGGGGTAATTTGGATCATTTAGGTAAAAGTCTACTCTCTAATGCGTTAAATAGGGATAACTTGCCACGTAAACAAAACTAATAATGTGTTTATGAATCTCGTTAATTGAACTTGAGGTTTGAAAAGGTGTCAAACCACAAAAAACGTTGAAAAATAAAGTCAGTCTGATTGAAATCTACGAACAGTTTCCATTATATTCTATAAAGAGAAGTGCGCATGGTTGCCAGTGGAAGTTGATTTTCGTGATCATCTCATAAACGTGACACTGTACTTGTTCAACAAAGAAAATATTATAGCCAAAAAAGTGGAAGGAAAATGATGTAGAAAGTTGTGACCACAGATCCATTATTTTTCTCTTTATTTTCTCTTGCGGTTTTAAAAAGACCATTTTGCGATCCTCAAAAAGCTATCCATCGACCCAAAAACATTTCTCTCATCATTGACAACATTATTAAACGCTATGGGTAACCTATCAGACTAAGTGAAGGACCATCAGATATTGTCCAACGACTCCACAACCAAACTTTATATGTTCAATGTCGAGAATCGTTATTCAAAGCAATCTGATTCGCAAAACGCAAAAATAAATGTTTATAAGCACAAAATCAAACAGCAAAACCTTCAAATGAGAAACAAGAGACAGTTTTCGGCCATGAAACCCGTTTTGAGATGAATAGAATGTATTCGCTTAGCAATACTTTTTCGAAGCAGAAAATTGGTTTTTGGGGTAATTTGGATCATTTAGGTAAAAGTCTACTCTCTAATGCGTTAAATAGGGATAACTTGCCACGTAAATAAACCTAATAATGTGTTTTTGACTCTCGTTGTTTGAACTTGAGGTTTGAAAAGGTGTCAAACCACAAAAAACGTTGAAAAATAAAGTCAGTCTGTTTGAAATCTACGAACAGTTTCCAATATATTCTATAAAGAGAAGTGCGCATGGTTGACAGTGGAGGTTGAATTTGGTGATCATCTCATAAACTTGACACTGTACTTGTTCAACAAAAAAATTATTATAGCCCAAAAAGTGGAGGGAAAATGATGTAGAAAGTTGTGACCACAGATCCATTATTTTTCTCTTTATTTTCTCTTGCGGTTTTAAAAAGACCATTTTGCGATCCTCAAAAAGCTATCCATCGACCCAAAAACATTTCTCTCATCATTGACAACATTATTAGACGCTATGGGTAACCTATCAGACTAAGTGAAGGACCATCAGATATTGTCCAACGACTCCACAACCAAACTTTATATGTTCAATGTCGAGAATCGTTATTCAAAGCAATCTGATTCGCAAAACGCAAAAATAAATGTTTATAAGCACAAAATCAAACAGCAAAACCTTCAAATGAGAAACAAGAGACAGTTTTTGGCCATGAAACCCGTTTTGAGATGAATAGAATGTATTCGCTTAGCAATACTTTTTCGAAGCAGAAAATTGGTTTTTGGGGTAATTTGGATCATTTAGGTAAAAGTCTACTCTCTAATGCGTTAAATAGGGATAACTTGCCACGTAAATAAATCTAATAATGTGTTTTTGACTCTCGTTGTTTGAACTTGAGGTTTGAAAAGGTGTCAAACCACAAAAAACGTTGAAAAATAAAGTCAGTCTGTTTGAAATCTACGAACAGTTTCCAATATATTCTATAAAGAGAAGTGCGCATGGTTGACAGTGGAGGTTGAATTTGGTGATCATCTCACAAACTTGACACTGTACTTGTTCAACAAAAAAATTATTATAGCCCAAAAAGTGGAGGGAAAATGATGTAGAAAATTCTGAACACATATCAATTAATTTTCTCTGTATTTTCTCTTGCGGTTTCAAAAAAGACCATTTTGCGATCTTCAAAAAGCTATCCATCGACCAAAAAACATTTCTCTCATAGTTGACAACAATATTAGACGCTATAGGTAACCTATCAGACTAAGTGAAGGACCATCAGATATTGTCCAACGACAATATCTGACCACCATCAGATATTGTCCAACGACAATATCAAACGACCACTTTGCGATCATCAAAAAGCTATCCATCGACCCAAAAACATCTCTATCATTATTGACAAAAATGTTAGTAGCTATTGGTAACCTATCAGGCTAAGTGAAGGACCATCAGATATTGTCCAACGACTCCACAACCAGACTTTATATGTTCAATGTCGAGAATCGTTATTCAAAGCAATCTGATTCGCAAAACGCAACAATAAATGTTGATAAGCACAAAATCAAACAACTAAACTTTCAAACAAGAAACAAGAGACAGTTTTGGGTCATGAAACCAGTTTTGAGATGAATAGAATGTATTCGCTTAGCAAAACTTTTTCGAAGCAGAAAATTGGTTTTTGGGGTAATTTGGACCATTTAGGTAAAAGTCTACTCTCTAATGCGTTAAATAGGGATAACTTGCCACGTAAACAAAACTAATAATGTGTTTATGAATCTCGTTAATTGAACTTGAGGTTTGAAAAGGTGTCAAAACCACAAAAAACGTTGAAAAATAAAGTCAGTCTGATTGAAATCTACGAACAGTTTCCATTATATTCTATAAAGAGAAGTGCGCATGGTTGCCAGTGGAAGTTGATTTTCGTGATCATCTCATAAACTTGACACTGTACTTGTTCAACAAAGAAATTATTATAGCCAAAAAAGTGGAAGGAAAATGATGTAGAAAGTTGTGACCACAGATCCATTATTTTTCTCTTTATTTTCTCTTGCGGTTTTAAAAAGACCATTTTGCGATCCTCAAAAAGCTATCCATCGACCCAAAATCATTTCTCTCATCATTGACAACAATATTAGACGCTATGGGTAACCTATCAGACTAAGTGAAGGACCATCAGATATTGTCCAACGACTCCTTAACCAAACTTTATATGTTCAATGTCGAGAATCGTTATTCAAAGCAATCTGATTCGCAAAACGCAAAAATAAATGTTTATAAGCACAAAATCAAACAGCAAAACCTTCAAATGAAAAACAAGAGACAGTTTTCGGCCATGAAACCCGTTTTGAGATGAATAGAATGTATTCGCTTAGCAATACTTTTTCGAAGCAGAAAATTGGTTTTTGGGGTAATTTGGATCATTTAGGTAAAAGTCTACTCTCTAATGCGTTAAATAGGGATAACTTGCCACGTAAATAAACCTAATAATGTGTTTTTGACTCTCGTTGTTTGAACTTGAGGTTTGAAAAGGTGTCAAACCACAAAAAACGTTGAAAAATAATGTCAGTCTGTTTGAAATCTACGAACAGTTTCCAATATATTCTATAAAGAGAAGTGCGCATGGTTGACAGTGGAGGTTGAATTTGGTGATCATCTCATAAACTTGACACTGTACTTGTTCAACAAAAAAATTATTATAGCCCAAAAAGTGGAGGGAAAATGATGTAGAAAATTCTGAACACATATCAATTAATTTTCTCTGTATTTTCTCTTGCGGTTTCAAAAAAGACCATTTTGCGATCTTCAAAAAGCTATCCATCGACCCAAAAACATTTCTCTCATAGTTGACAACAATATTAGACGCTATAGGTAACCTATCAGACTAAGTGAAGGACCATCAGATATTGTCCAACGACTCCACAACCAAACTTTATATTTTCAGTGCCGAGAATCGTTATTCAAAGCAATCTGATTCGCAAAACGCAAAAATAAATGTTTATAAGCACAAAATCAAACAGAAAAACCTTCAAATGAGAAATAAGAGACAGTTTTGGGCCATGAAACCAGTTTTGAGATGAATAGAATGTATCCGCTTAGCAAAACTTTTTCGAAGCACAAAATTGGTTTTTATGGAAATTTGGATCATTTAGGTAAACGTCTACTCTCTAATGCGTTAAATTGGGATAACTTGCCACGTAAACAAAAGTATTAATGTGAGTATGACTCTCGTTGTTTGAACTTGAAGTTTGAAAAGGTGTCAAACCACAAAAAAGGTTGAAAAATAAAGTCAGTCTGATTGAAATCTACGAAAAGTTTCCATTATATTCTATAAAGAGAAGTGCGCATGGTTGCCATTGGAAGTTGAATTTGGTGATCATCTCATAAACTTGACACTGTACTTGCTCAACAAAAAAATCGTTATAGCCATAAAAGTGGAAGGAAAATGATGTAGAAAGTTGTGACCACAGATCCATTATTTTCCTCTGTATTTTCTCTTGCGGTTTAAAAAAAGACCATTTTGCGATCTCCGAAAAGCTATCCATCGACCCAAAAACATCTCGGTCATAGTTGACAACAATGTTAGTACCTATCGGTAACCCATCAGACTAAGTGAAGGACCATCAGATTTTGTCCAACGACTCCACAACCAAACTTTATATGTTCAAAGTCGAGAATCGTTATTCAAAGCAATCTGATTCGCAAAACGCAAAAAAAAATGTTTATAAGCACAAAATCAAACAGAAAAACCTTCAAATGAGAAACAAGAGACAGTTTTGGGCCATGAAACCAGTTTTGAGATGAATAGAATGTATTCGCTTAGCAAAACTTTTTCGAAGCAGAAAATTGGTTTTTGGGGTAATTTGGATCATTTAGGTAAAAGTCTACTCTCTAATGCGTTAAATAGGGATAACTTGCTACGTAAACAAAACTAATAATGTGTTTATGAATCTCGTTGTTTGAACTTGAGGTTTGAAAAGGTGTCAAACCACAAAAAAGGTTGAAAAATAAAGTCAGTCTGATTGAAATCTACGAAAAGTTTCCATTAAATTCTATAAAGAGAAGTGCGCATGGTTGCCATTGGAAGTTGAATTTGGTGATCATCTCATAAACTTGACACTGTACTTGCTCAACAAAAAAATCGTTATAGCCATAAAAGTGGAAGGAAAATGATGTAGAAAGTTGTGACCACAGATTCATTATTTTCCTCTGTATTTTCTCTTGCGGTTTAAAAAAAGACCATTTTGCGATCTCCGAAAAGCTATCCATCGACCCAAAAACATCTCGGTCATAATTGACAACAATGTTAGTACCTATCGGTAACCCATCAGACTAAGTGAAGGACCATCAGATTTTGTCCAACGACTCCACAACCAAACTTTATATGTTCAAAGTCGAGAATCGTTATTCAAAGCAATCTGATTCGCAAAACGCAAAAAAAAATGTTTATAAGCACAAAATCAAACAGAAAAACCTTCAAATGAGAAACAAGAGACAGTTTTGGGCCATGAAACCAGTTTTGAGATGAATAGAATGTATTCGCTTAGCAAAACTTTTTCGAAGCAGAAAATTGGTTTTTGGGGTAATTTGGATCATTTAGGTAAAAGTCTACTCTCTAATGCGTTAAATAGGGATAACTTGCTACGTAAACAAAACTAATAATGTGTTTATGAATCTCGTTGTTTGAACTTGAGGTTTGAAAAGGTGTCAAACCACAAAAAAGGTTGAAAAATAAAGTCAGTCTGATTGAAATCTACGAAAAGTTTCCATTAAATTCTATAAAGAGAAGTGCGCATGGTTGCCATTGGAAGTTGAATTTGGTGATCATCTCATAAACTTGACAATGTACTTGCTCAACAAAAAAATCATTATAGCCATAAAAGTGGAAGGAAAATGATGTAGAAAGTTGTGACCACAGATCCATTATTTTCCTCTGTATTTTCTCTTGCGGTTTAAAAAAGACCATTTTGCGATCTCCGAAAAGCTATCCATCGACCCAAAAACATCTCGGTCATAATTGACAACAATGTTAGTACCTATCGGTAACCCATCAGACTAAGTGAAGGACCATCAGATTTTGTCCAACGACTCCACAACCAAACATTATATGTTCAAAGTCGAGAATCGTTATTCAAAGCAATCTGATTCGCAAAACGCAAAAAAAATGTTTATAAGCACAAAATCAAACAGAAAAACCTTCAAATGAGAAACAAGAGACAGTTTTGGGCCATGAAACCAGTTTTGAGATGAATAGAATGTATTCGCTTAGCAAAACTTTTTCGAAGCAGAAAATTGGTTTTTGGGGTAATTTGGATCATTTAGGTAAAAGTCTACTCTCTAATGCGTTAAATAGGGATAACTTGCTACGTAAACAAAACTAATAATGTGTTTATGAATCTCGTTGTTTGAACTTGAGGTTTGAAAAGGTGTCAAACCACGAAAAAAGGTTGAAAAATAGTGTCAGTCTGATTGAAATCTACGAAAAGTTTCCATTATATTCTATAAAGAGAAGTGCGCATGGTTGCCATTGGAAGTTGAATTTGGTGATCATCTCATAAACTTGACAATGTACTTGCTCAACAAAAAAATCATTATAGCCATAAAAGTGGAAGGAAAATGATGTAGAAAGTTGTGACCACAGATCCATTATTTTCCTCTGTATTTTCTCTTGCGGTTTAAAAAAAGACCATTTTGCGATCTCCGAAAAGCTATCCATCGACCCAAAAACATCTCGGTCATAATTGACAACAATGTTAGTACCTATCGGTAACCCATCAGACTAAGTGAAGGACCATCAGATTTTGTCCAACGACTCCACAACCAAACATTATATGTTCAAAGTCGAGAATCGTTATTCAAAGCAATCTGATTCGCAAAACGCAAAAAAAATGTTTATAAGCACAAAATCAAACAGAAAAACCTTCAAATGAGAAACAAGAGACAGTTTTGGGCCATGAAACCATTTTTGAGATGAATAGAATGTATTCGCTTAGCAAAACTTTTTCGAAGCAGAAAATTGGTTTTTGGGGTAATTTGGATCATTTAGGTAAAAGTCTACTCTCTAATGCGTTAAATAGGGATAACTTGCTACGTAAACAAAACTAATAATGTGTTTATGAATCTCGTTGTTTGAACTTGAGGTTTGAAAAGGTGTCAAACCACGAAAAAAGGTTGAAAAATAGTGTCAGTCTGATTGAAATCTACGAAAAGTTTCCATTATATTCTATAAAGAGAAGTGCGCATGGTTGCCATTGGAAGTTGAATTTGGTGATCATCTCATAAACTTGACAATGTACTTGCTCAACAAAAAAATCATTATAGCCATAAAAGTGGAAGGAAAATGACGTAGAAAATTGTGACCACAGATCCATTATTTTCCTCTGTATTTTCTCTTGCGGTTTAAAAAAAGACCATTTTGCGATCTCCGAAAAGCTATCCATCGACCCAAAAACATCTCGGTCATAATTGACAACAATGTTAGTACCTATCGGTAACCCATCAGACTAAGTGAAGGACCATCAGATTTTGTCCAACGACTCCACAACCAAACATTATATGTTCAAAGTCGAGAATCGTTATTCAAAGCAATCTGATTCGCAAAACGCAAAAAAAATGTTTATAAGCACAAAATCAAACAGAAAAACCTTCAAATGAGAAACAAGAGACAGTTTTGGGCCATGAAACCAGTTTTGAGATGAATAGAATGTATTCGCTTAGCAAAACTTTTTCGAAGCAGAAAATTGGTTTTTGGCGTAATTTGGATCATTTAGGTAAAAGTCTACTCTCTAATGCGTTAAATAGGGATAACTTGCTACGTAAACAAAACTAATAATGTGTTTATGAATCTCGTTGTTTGAACTTGAGGTTTGAAAAGGTGTCAAACCACGAAAAAAGGTTGAAAAATAGTGTCAGTCTGATTGAAATCTACGAAAAGTTTCCATTATATTCTATAAAGAGAAGTGCGCATGGTTGCCATTGGAAGTTGAATTTGGTGATCATCTCATAAACTTGACAATGTACTTGCTCAACAAAAAAATCATTATAGCCATAAAAGTGGAAGGAAAATGATGTAGAAAGTTGTGACCACAGATCCATTATTTTCCTCTGTATTTTCTCTTGCGGTTTAAAAAAAGACCATTTTGCGATCTCCGAAAAGCTATCCATCGACCCAAAAACATCTCGGTCATAATTGACAACAATGTTAGTACCTATCGGTAACCCATCAGACTAAGTGAAGGACCATCAGATTTTGTCCAACGACTCCACAACCAAACATTATATGTTCAAAGTCGAGAATCGTTATTCAAAGCAATCTGATTCGCAAAACGCAAAAAAAATGTTTATAAGCACAAAATCAAACAGAAAAACCTTCAAATGAGAAACAAGAGACAGTTTTGGGCCATGAAACCAGTTTTGAGATGAATAGAATGTATTCGCTTAGCAAAACTTTTTCGAAGCAGAAAATTGGTTTTTGGGGTAATTTGGATCATTTAGGTAAAAGTCTACTCTCTAATGCGTTAAATAGGGATAACTTGCTACGTAAACAAAACTAATAATGTGTTTATGAATCTCGTTGTTTGAACTTGAGGTTTGAAAAGGTGTCAAACCACGAAAAAAGGTTGAAAAATAGTGTCAGTCTGATTGAAATCTACGAAAAGTTTCCATTATATTCTATAAAGAGAAGTGCGCATGGTTGCCATTGGAAGTTGAATTTGGTGATCATCTCATAAACTTGACAATGTACTTGCTTAACAAAAAAATCATTATAGCCATAAAAGTGGAAGGAAAATGATGTAGAAAGTTGTGACCACAGATCCATTATTTTCCTCTGTATTTTCTCTTGCGGTTTAAAAAAAGACCATTTTGCGATCTCCGAAAAGCTATCCATCGACCCAAAAACATCTCGGTCATAATTGACAACAATGTTAGTACCTATCGGTAACCCATCAGACTAAGTGAAGGACCATCAGATTTTGTCCAACGACTCCACAACCAAACATTATATGTTCAAAGTCGAGAATCGTTATTCAAAGCAATCTGATTCGCAAAACGCAAAAAAAATGTTTATCAGCACAAAATCAAACAGAAAAACCTTCAAATGAGAAACAAGAGACAGTTTTGGGCCATGAAACCAGTTTTGAGATGAATAGAATGTATTCGCTTAGCAAAACTTTTTCGAAGCAGAAAATTGGTTTTTGGGGTAATTTGGATCATTTAG
The DNA here is from genome assembly GCF_964194025.1 of Convolutriloba macropyga. Lineage (NCBI taxonomy): Eukaryota > Metazoa > Xenacoelomorpha > Acoela > Convolutidae > Convolutriloba > Convolutriloba macropyga. The sequence continues at coordinate 71,506,812 of NC_134470.1, forward strand.
GTAAAAGTCTACTCTCTAATGCGTTAAATAGGGATAACTTGCTACGTAAACAAAACTAATAATGTGTCTATGAATCTCGTTGTTTGAACTTGAGGTTTGAAAAGGTGTCAAACCACAAAAAAGGTTGAAAAATAAAGTCAGTCTGATTGAAATCTACGAAAAGTTTCCATTATATTCTATAAAGAGAAGTGCGCATGGTTGCCATTGGAAGTTGAATTTGGTGATCATCTCATAAACTTGACACTGTACTTGCTCAACAAAAAAATCATTATAGCCATAAAAGTGGAAGGAAAATGATGTTGAAAGTTGTGACCACAGATCCATTATTCTCCTCTGTATTTTCTCTTGCGGTTTAAAAAAAGACCATTTTGCGATCTCCGAAAAGCTATCCGTCGACCCAAAAACATCTCGGTCATAATTGACAACAATGTTAGTACCTATCGGTAACCCATCAGACTAAGTGAAGGACCATCAGATTTTGTCCAACGACTCCACAACCAAACTTTATATGTTCAAAGTCGAGAATCGTTATTCAAAGCAATCTGATTCGCAAAACGCAAAAAAAATGTTTATAAGCACAAAATCAAACAGCAAAACCTTCAAATGAGAAACAAGAGACAGTTTTTGGCCATGAAACCAGTTTTGAGATGAATAGAATGTATTCGCTTAGCAAAACTTTTTCGAAGCAGAAAATTGGTTTTTGGGGTAATTTGGATCATTTAGGTAAAAGTCTACTCTCTAATGCGTTAAATAGGGATAACTTGCCACGTAAACAAAACTAATAATGTGTTTATGACACTCGTTGTTTAAACTTGAGGTTTGAAAAGGTGTCAAACCACAAAAAACGTTGAAAAATAAAGTCAGTCTGATTGAAATCTACGAAAAGTTTCCATTATATTCTATAAAGAGAAGTGCGCATGGTTGCCATTGGAAGTTGAATTTGGTGAACATCTCATAAACTTGACACTGTACTTGCTCAACAAAAAAATTATTATAGCCATAAAAGTGGAAGGAAAATGATGTAGAAAGTTGTGACCACAGATCCATTATTTTCCTCTGTATTTTCTCTTGCGGTTTAAAAAAAGACCATTTTGCGATCTCCGAAAAGCTATCCATCGACCCAAAAACATCTCGGTCATAATTGACAACAATGTTAGTACCTATCGGTAACGCATCAGACTAAGTGAAGGACCATCAGATTTTGTCCAACGACTCCACAACCAAACTTTATATGTTCAATGTCGAGAATCGTTATTCAAAGCAATCTGATTCGCAAAACGCAAAAAAATAATTGTTTATAAGCACAAAATCAAACAGCAAAACGTTCAAATGAGAAACAAGAGACAGTTTTGGGCCATGAAACCAGTTTTGAGATGAATAGAATGTATTCGCTTAGCAAAACTTTTTCGAAGCAGAAAATTGGTTTTTGGGGTAATTTGGATCATTTAGGTAAAAGTCTACTCTCTAATGCGTTAAATAGGGATAACTTGCCACGTAAACAAAACTAATAACGTGTTTATGACTCTCGTTGTTTGAATTTGAGGTTTGAAAAGGTGTCAAACCACAAAAAACGTTGTAAATTAAAGTCAGTCTGATTGAAATCTACGAACAGTTTCCATTATATTCTATAAAGAGAAGTGCGCATGGTTGCCAGTGGAAGTTGAATTTGGTGATCATCTCATAAACTTAACACTGTACTTGTTCAACAAAGAAATTATTATAGCCAAAAAATGGAAGGAAAATGATGTAGAGAGTTGTGGCCACAGATCCATTATTTTTCTCTGTATTTTCTCTTACGGTTTTAAAAAAGACCATTCTACGATCTTCAAAAAGCTATCCATCGACCCAAAAACATCTCTCTCATAATTGACAACAATGTTAGTAGCTATCGGTAACCTATCAGACTAAGTTAAGGACCATCAGATATTGTCCAACGACTCCACAACCAAACTTTATATGTTCAATGTCGAGAATCGTTATTCAAAGCAATCTGATTCGCAAAACGCAAAAAAAATAATTGTTTATAAGCACAAAATCAAACAGCAAAACGTTCAAATGAGAAACAAGAGACAGTTTTGGGCCATGAAACCAGTTTTGAGATGAATAGAATGTATTCGCTTAGCAAAACTTTTTCGAAGCAGAAAATTGGTTTTTGGGGTAATTTGGATCATTTAGGTAAAAATCTACTCTCTAATGCGTTAAATAGGGATAACTTGCCACGTAAACAAAACTAATAATGTGTTTATGACTCTCGTTGTTTGAATTTGAGGTTTGAAAAGGTGTCAAACCACAAAAAACGTTGAAAATTAAAGTCAGTCTGATTGAAATCTACGAACAGTTTCCATTATATTCTATAAAGAGAAGTGCGCATGGTTGCCAGTGGAAGTTGAATTTGGTGATCATCTCATAAACTTAACACTGTACTTGTTCAAAATAGAAATTATTGTAGCCAAAAAAGTGGAAGGAAAATGATGTAGAAAGTTGTGACCACAGATCCGTTATTTTTCTCTGCATTTTCTCTTGCGGTTTTAAAAAAGACCATTTTGCGATATTCAAAAGCTATCCATCGCCCACAAACATCCCTCTCATAATTGACAACAATGTTAGTAGCTATCGGTAACCTATCAGACTAAGTGAAGAACCATCAGATATTGTCCAACGACTTCACAACCAAACTTTATATGTTCAATGTCGAGAATCGTTATTCAAAGCAATCTGATTCGCAAAACGCAAAAAAATAATTGTTTATAGCACAAAATCAAACAGCAAAAGGTTCAAATGAGAAACAAGAGACAGTTTTGGGCCATGAAACCAGTTTTGAGATGAATAGATTGTATTCGCTTAGCAAAACTTTTTCGAAGCAGAAAATTGGTTTTTGGGGTAATTTGGATCATTTAGGTAAAAGTGTACTCTCTAATGCGTTGAATAGGGATAACTTGCCACGTAAACAAAACTAATAATGTGTTTATGTCTCTCGTTGTTCGAAATTGAGGTTTGAAATGGTGTCAAACCACAAAAAACGTTGAAAAATAAAGTCAGTCTGATTGAAATCTACGAACAGTTTCTATTATATTCTATAAAGAGAAGTGCGCATGGTTGCCAGTGGAAGTTGAATTGGGTGATCATCTCATAAACTTGACACTGTACTTGTTCAACAAAGAAATTATTATAGCCAAAAAATGGAAGGAAAAAGATGTAGAGAGTTGTGACCACAGATCCATTATTTTTCTCTGTATTTTCTCTTACGGTTTTAAAAAAGACCATTTTACGATCTTCAAAAGCTATCCATCGCCCACAAACATCTCTCTCATAATTGACAACAATGTTAGTAGCTATTGGTAACCTAACAGACCAAGTGAAGGACCATCAGATATTGTCCAACGACTCCACAACCAAACTTTATATATTCAATGTCGAGAATCGTTATTCAAAGCAATCTGATTCGCAAAACGCAAAAATAAATGTTTATAAGCACCAAAACCAAACACCAAACGTTCAAATGAAAAATAAGAGACAGTTTTGGGCCATGAAACCAGTTTTGAGATGAATTGAAGGTATTCGCTTAGCAAAAGTTTTTCGAAGCAGAAAATTTGTTTTTGGGGTAATTTGGATCATTTAGGTAAAAGTCTACTCTCTAATGCGTTAAATAGAGATAACTTGCCACTTAAACAAAACTAATAATGTGTTTATGACTCTCGTTGTTTGACCTTGAGGTTTGAAAAGGTGTCAAACCACAAAAAACGTTGAAAAATAAAGTCAGTCTGATTGAAATCTACGAACAGTTTCCATTATATTCTATAAAGAGAAGTGCGCATGGTTGCCAGTGGAAGTTGAATTCGGTGATCATCTCATAAACTTGACACTGTACTTGTTCAACAAAGAAATTATTATAGCCAAAAAAGTGGAAGGAAAATGATGTAGAAATTTGAGACCACAGATCCATTATTTTTCTGTATTTTCTCTTGCGGTTTTAAAAAAGACCATTTTGCGATCTTCAAAAAGCTGTCCATCGACCCAAAAACATCTCTCTCATAATTGACAACAATGTTAGTAGCTATCGGTAACCTATTAGACTAAGTGAAGAACCATCAGGTATTGTCCAACGACTTCACAACCGAACTTTATATGTTCAATGTCGAGAATCGTTATTCAAAGCAATCTGATTAGCAAAACACAAAAATAAATGTTTATAAGCGCAAAATCAAACAGCAAAACGTTGAAATGATAAAGAAGAGACAGTTTTGGGCCATGAAACCAGTTTTGAGATGAATAGAATGTATTCGCTTAGCAAAACTTTTTCGATGCAGAAAATTGGTTTTTGGGGTAATTTGGATCATTTAGGTAAAAGTGTACTCTCTAATGCATTAAATAGGGATAACTTGCCACGTAAACAAAACTAATAATGTGCTAATGTCTCTCCTTGTTCGAAATTTAGGTTTGAAAAGGTGTTGAACCACAAAAAAACGTTGAAAAATAAAGTCAGTCTGATTGAAATCTACGAACAGTTTCTATTATATTCTATAAAGAGAAGTGCGCATGGTTGCCAGTGGAAATTGAATTTGGTGATCATCTTATAAACTTGACACTGTACTTGTTCAACAAAGAAATTATTATAGCCAAAAAAGTGGAAGGAAAATGATGTAGAAATTTGTGACCACAGATCCATTATTTTTCTGTATTTTCTCTTGCGGTTTTAAAAAAGACCATTTTGCGATCTTCAAAAAGCTGTCCATCGACCCAAAAACATCTCTCTCATAATTGACAACAATGTTAGTAGCTAT
>NC_134470.1:71511792-71611792 GCF_964194025.1 Convolutriloba macropyga
GACTCTTATCTAGTCCATTAATTTGGGGGGGGATTAGTCGCCAATTTACACTTTGCTAAAGTCACTGAAATTCGCATCACGCGTTTAGCAAGTTTAGTTTTGATTTTTCATATTTCGTCTGCAATGTTTGCTTTGTCGATGCTTTCTATAAATGTGGTTTTCTAGACGTAATGGAATTGTTGCTATACAGTTGAAAGCTTTTCAAGCTTTATTAATCGCTGCTATTGCTGTCTTCTTTTTGTCATTACGTTGGATTTTATTTTTCTCGCTCTCATATTTACAAATAAGGCTCTCTTGAGCGCAACTGTAATATGTTCTCATCTAAGATATGTCACGTGATAATGAATGTTAATCTAATAATTAAAAAAAATTGTTTGTCTACTTCTTACTTGTTGCACTCGCAATTAATTGTTTTGGTGTTGCTTTGATTTAGATTCATTTATGGATAAATTTTGAAATGTTTTAGAACCATAATTGCAAAATATTTAATTACTTTAAGTTCTATATAGCAATTCGTAGTTTGCAAGTTTTGTTTTTCAATACGGGTTCGGGGATTGTTATAGATAACAGAAAATTTTTTTTGATGGTATTTTTGATCCGATCCTCTCAAAAGATTTTTTCTTTGCTTTTTTTCCATCTCCAATTTTAATGCAGAAAAAATTGTGCTTTGACTTCTTTTTGTAAAACTCTATAATCAATATTTTTTGTTACAACCGTACCTTCGGTTTTTCTGGGACATTTTGTTTCAGCTATTATTCGTTTGGAGAATCGTCTATAATATCTTTTCACAGTTTTTATAATGAATTCGTTCTCGAGAATTTTTTGCGCGAGACTATCCAACAAACTTTTGACAAGATGTTCAAATCAGCATTTATGAGGTAGTCCGTTGCCCGATGGAGAGTACGGTAGATAATAGTAGATAATAGATCAACAGACAGTATATAATAACGTTTTTGCTATCATGTCTAATTTGTAGAACAAACGTTACTCGACACGCACAACTGTTAAATCTGTAAAATCAAATTTTTGTAATAAGATATGAGATTTTATGAAATTCTCTGCAGCAAAACACACAAACCAGTTTGGAAAAATTAGCAAGTTGTTTCCTCAGAGGTTGGTATAGACCTTTACACAATATACAACTTGCAGTGCGTATTAATACTCCAATTTGATCCAAAAACCAACTTCTCAGTAGGGAAATCAACTTCTAAAACTTCTTAAGTGTTCAATGTATCGCATAAGTTGAGTCCATTAGGTGTCCATGTGACTACACGGGTTGACCGACTACACATAGTTTTTGAATTATGTCAAAATTATTTGATGCTTACCGCCATTGTCGATGAAACAAAAAAATGTCTTTATCATTTTTATGCGCATTTAGCTGACTAAAAATTTATTACAAATTGAAACTTCCGTCAAGAAGCTGAAATGCTTCTACATGATCATACACGTTCAGATTAGTGTCTCTTACGATCTTTTCAAAATGTTGGAATATATATGCGAGGTCGACTTTTTTCCGTCACGCTTCCACTTATTGTTTACGCATCGTAGCAAAAAAGAGAAACATCATTTTCTAGTCATTAAAGGCCGTTTTTTGAGTTTCTTTATAGAAGGAAACTATAATTTTTTGGCAAGTTGGCAAGTGGGTTGTTTCAATAAATTGATATACAATAAAAAATGGGGGTGGATTAAATTAACTTTCAAGTTTAATTTTGATGAAAAAGGTGTGAACACATTGTATCAAGATACTATTACTAGTGTATTATATCTATATATACTATTTTACAAATTAGAAAAATTTGTATGAATTCAAAACAAAGTGAAAAATCTTTTCTAGTGATATATGAAAAGGCAAATATTTACAACACCAAAAAATAGAAAAAGAATGACGTTGACTTACTTTTCAAAGGTTTTATCTTGAGCAGCCACTATGCTTTTCAAATTGTAAAAATAAAATGTAGAAAAACGCCATAAAACTTAGATTAAAAAAATCCTTTCTTTCTTTTTTTTCGGTTTTTTGAAAGTTTAAGATTTAAAGTTTAAAAAAACAGTGTCATTTATTTGTTCTCTGAGTTTTTTTAAACCAAATTTGAATCGAAATTAGCAACTGTCATACTTCTGAATATTAGAAATTGATCAATTTTTGCAAGAATTTACGCTAGATCTAAATTGCGTAAATCATTTGAGATTTAATTGAATTTAAAACTTAAAGATAAGAATTGTTCGGATCACAACAACAGAAATATGTTTTTTAACAAAAGTTGAAAATGTCAGTTTTTTCTTCTTTCCTTGCTGAGTTGTTTATATGTTTCAAAAAACATTCTAATTGAAGCTCACAGCCAACTGAAAATTGATTACATTAAACTCAAAAAGTTAAATCAAACAAAGTAAAGCAGGCACGAATTTTTGTTACCTTTGTTATAAAAATTAACTCAAATCAGGATTTCTTTTCGAACTGTAGAAAATCATAATTTTATTGTAATTATCTGCACAAATGCGTGTTGTACATTGTTATCGTGACTCATATATCGTGACTCAAATAGTTCCATGAGGTTCATTCCGCATTAGAACAAGAAAAAAACTTTGTAGAACAGAAAAAAATTGTTTTTTTTTCTACAATTTTATTTATACTTTATAGACATAAATTCATTTCAATCTTGCACTGTCGAGATTTCGATATAGACTGATATTCCATTTGGTATCATATGTGATTTAAAGGAAACTCTGTATTAGTCTTCAATGATATCAATTCAAATATTAACAAAAATTTTCTTTCAATGAAATAGAAAAAGTTTTCTCTTTATTACCGCAAAATGATTTTTCAAACCAAATCATTTTTGTTGTCGTAGATTCATTTAGACTGTTTTATTAATTGATCTTTTACGGAATCTTTTTCAACAGAAACAGAATTTGACTAAAAACGAAGACATTTTCTTGTTTGTTTTTCAACACTGCCCCGTTCTTCGCAACAGATGTTCTTTTACGCCTGAACATATCTTTTGATTTCATGTTAATCCTTAAATAAAAGTTTTAAACTGGTGCTTCTTTAAAACTTGAACTTACTGGTAAAATGTGTTTTATATTGTAATATTTTTGACAACCTAATTCGTACTTGAGGTTACTACGGAAAAAAAATTTTAGATTCCTAAGCAATGATAGTCCAAAGAATTTATTGTCTCAGAACATGAAGAAACTTCAAACATGTCTTGGAACGTTCTCTGCTACGCGCAGCCTCGCGCGATTAGTCTTAATATAAAATCAGAAGTTGTAGACACAAACCGTTGGATCTGGTCCTGCTCTTATGATTTCCATAAGGTTCTGCAAGCCCGCAATTGTGTTTGCAGCGTCCTGTCCCCAATCACACGTCTTGCCAAGCTGATTTTGGATCTGTTCTAGCGTTTCTTCTTCTGTCAAGATCCCTCCTGGCTTTTTGTGGTCAAACTCTGGTTTTCTCAGCCTGCATTGTCCACTCATATAAAACAAGAGGAGAACGTTTATAAATTATTTCCCTTGATTGAGATGAGAGAAAAATGAACAGTTAGGCAAAGTGTGTGAACAAAGATGCGCTTCCTCTCTATAGGTCCTTGTTTTTTTAGAAAAAGTGTAATGCAAAGCAAAGTTTTAAACGCGAAATCAGTTTCGACAGTTGTTTTTTTGGAGAAAAAATTTAGAGCTTGGCTATTTAATGAGAGACGCGATAATTTGATGCAATAGTAACCCAAAGTTAAAGCACAAATTTTAAGGAAGTTCAGCACTGATGGTATAATTAAATATAACGCTTCAACAGCACCATAAAGATCGAAAAATGAGACACGGTTTTCTCAATTTTGCTTTTTAAATGACCACACATTTATAAGCTTATTGATGTAAAACAAGCAAATAAGAGGTCAGCAAAACGCAAATGGAGAACATTTTCTTTTTCTTATAGTTCTATCCTCTCATTGAACTGCTGTCATTGAACTTTATTTTTGAAGAAAATGAACTTTGAATCCTTTTTTTCAACAAAATCCCTCTCTCATTTCTTTTCTGTGTTGTTGGTGATGTTTAATATCAGTTTAATTAAATACTTGTTTAGCTCAAATTTTTAAAGAGTAGCCGCAAAAGAGTTTCAACCAAATGTGATTCGGGTAATATCAATGTTTATTCGTAAAGAAATTGACTGAGAGCTCATATAGTTAGTAACTGTTCAAGAGTATCGTTCGAAAGAAACGGTTGATAACGTAGCAAACAACAAGATGTTTTGAGCAAAATTGAACAACATTTATAAGAGCTTGACAATCGCGGTACATCTTCACAAAACTCAAAAGAGCCCAAAAACAATTTTCCGCAAGAAACCTTCCAAATTATTACAAATTAAAAGAATCTAATTAACATATCTTACAAACAGCAGACATTTTTATTGCTACCAATTTTGTGTGTTGGTAGAAAGGTATATATATTTTTTTAAATTTCACGTCATGAACTACAAATGATCATACTTGGCATGTTGTGCGCCGACGTTGACGCGTCCACAATCTTTTTTATTACGATTATCATTTCCTATGGAAGAAAATTTTCATTTAGTATCTTAGGTCTATGCAAACTTGATGCTACAAACAGCTTTTAAGCAAAATTGAAAACGATTCAAAAAAGAATATCTACTTGAATGAAAACCAACTAACATTGAAAGCGGACAAAAACCAACTACTGTATTTATCTAGTGGAAAACTGGAAAAATGGACGACACATACAGTTTGAAGTAATAAAGAAAAAATTTTGAGAAAATTGCTGATATCTGGAATGCAAAAGATACAAGATTGATATTAGAATTTCAATTGAGGGTTATTTTGAGCAGATTGGCAACAGCTATTTGCTCGCTGTTTCATTTAAGTGATCAATTACACTTGTTGAAAACAAGACTACCAGTTTTTAAGTCAATTTTGAATTATCACATCTACATCTCAGTGAAATCTTTTTCAAAGTCTCTTAAAAAGATTACAGCGCTTATTCAGTTCGACTTACTGGAGTATCAAAGTCTGCTATATGCGACGAAAAAACGACCACTGCTGCCTAGATCTGTTCTTCATCTCATATATTCTTCTGGCTAGCCTCCTATTTTCAAATAATTTTTAATGAAAAATTATAAAATTCAAATACATGGGGAACATCAAAGCTCTTAAAAAAATCAGCAAATCGCTTAAAAATTCTGCGAAAAACTACAAACAAAAATACTACAATACGGCAGCTGAACAAATGATATATTAGATTTTCGTAATAAACAGCATTTGGAAGTGGATCATACTGCCGTGTGATGTTCAGGCTAGTGACAAACTTGTTTAGCACTTGAAGATAAGTTAAGTGACTTTTTGTCAAGTCGGCCTGTGAAAAGAATGGTAGGTTCCTTCATATCTTATTTGTACATGTTATGCGAACAACATAAAATGAGTTCTTAACTTCATCTTAATTGCAGATTTTATTAATTCATACATTTCATTTGAATGTAGACTATGTGAACATTCACACATATGGTTATTTTTCCTAAATTTTCATATTTGTAAACCGAAAATGGAAAAAATGTGCTCTATTGTGTAAAAAAATTTGAACAGACGGACTTATGTTTTCACTCCAGAAAGTTTGGTAATTTTCAGTAATTTTTTTTTCGACGTTGAGCCACTATTGAATCGCAAAAATGTAAATTAAACTCGCATCTTAAATTACTAAAAAGGTATGAGAAAAGACATACATATGAGAAAATGTATGAAAATGAATTCAGTAGGTTAGCAATTTGGCGCCGTTGTGGGGTGACTGTAGTTTTTGTCAGTGAATAAATCTTCCTGCACGACATTTTTTTCTTCCATAGAAAAAGCCATCCAAACAACCGCCCTCTTTCTGAATTCAGTTCCTGTACCTAACTTAGCGCTCACAGAACATCGGTACTGGTTACGAACGATTTCAGAGAAGTTTCGATTTTCAATGTGGATTCAGAAGGATTTCAGAATAGTTTCCGTATCCATTTGAAACCTTTCTGTATCAGAGAAAAACTCGGAGTCAGTGTTGGCTAAATTTCTTTCAATCAGAGGAAAATCAGAATGCGTTTCTGAAATGCCTCTTAATCAGAAAGAAAATCAGAATTCCAACAACTCTAAGCAAAAAAATGGAGAACATATTTGCTGATATATTCCGGTATAGTGATCACAAATTGATATTTGTTCTTTGCAGAGTTCGTATTGTTAATTTTTGAACACCTATGATCCATATCATTGTTTTTTGCCTGGTTTTGTCTTGTTTCAATGTTTATCTTGTCTTGTTTTTGTTTTTACCACGCTATACCAGTTTTCCTATAGTTTATTTCCGTGACTTCAACACTGCCGGTCTGCGGCCCGTGATGAGAGGGGAGGAGGGTAAAAAGCACACGAAGCATACTGGAAAATCAGTTCTTAATTTGGCTTAAGAAGATGTCCGATAACTTGTTTCATAAATGTCTTCAATGTTTACAGGTATAGTTTGAATTTAATTTTTCTAAGGACATAAGAGCGAAAGCAACGGTAAAACTTAGCTTGATATTTGTGTTTAAATTTCGGATTTTGTTCCGCAGTTTTGCAGCCACTGGTTTTGGATCTCTTGCTGCTATTTTTTACAATAGTTTTTGAAGTCAAATCTTATACTTGAAGGCACGAACATATCTTCCAACAATAAAGTTAGTTAATTTTCAAATTCGATTACTTTACTTACTCAAAAAACAAAATCAAAAAATGCGAATGAAATGGATTACTATAGACGTATTTAAGATGTTTCTTTTTCAGAATCAAGCTGCGCTAAAACTCGGGAACACTTCAAGGAGTTATCGGCACAAAAAATGTAATTTCATAAACATAATCTATTTCTAGTTTCATTAATTCTTTTATATATCTTATTGCTTAGTGTGAATCTTTTCGAAAAGTTGTTTTTGAACTCTTTTTGGACATATAATATGGCTTCCAAATATTCACTAACCAACATGCCCATAATACCAAAGCCAAACCCTCTCCAATCTGTATGCTTGGATCATTGAAGGCGAAAATATTATCTCCAATGTATGTGCAGTCACTCACTGAAGAACAAGTCAGAGATTTTGGGATCACTCCTGCAAAATGAACACTTGATTAAGCTATCTAAATTGAAGCAATAACAAACCGAGCTGCTTTCAAAAACGAAACCTACCTGAAAATGACGACCACATTATCATTAATTTTGAAATTTTTTATTTTGAATTCTGTAAATTTTGTACATGAATTAACTTTTCTTTGTTTCTTTGTATCATATGGAACAAGGCGCATCTGTAACATAACTGAAAACTGAGCAAATGAAATAATCAATTTTTGATTTTAAAGATGATTTTTATTTTCAAAGGGCGCCATAAAACTATTTATTTTCTTTCATAACAATGTTTACATTATGAGACGATGACAATAAGTCAATTTTTTTCAAAAGATCTGGTTACAATTTTAGAAGGCGCAAACAATCTTTTAGATTTTGTGATATGCAATGGTATCTCTGGCGTTGCATTATAACTCCAAAAAATTGTCACTCAGAATAGTAACAGAAAATTTATTTCAAAGTTTGTGACATATAATGAGTTTGTGATGCTAGCTAGCATTACCTTTATTTTTCCATTGAAAATGTTACAAGAAATTAAAAATCAGCAAGAGCAGTCAATTGAAAGGAAAATTAGGCTTAAATAAGCATAATCAATAATTTGCTGTAGAAATTGCAGCGGTCAGCTTTGCTGCTAGGAATAAGAAATATTTAAATGAATTTATATGATCTCAATGATTAACTTATGAACTGGAATATGCAAAATTCAATGCAAAATTCAATTTTACAATTCGTAAAACTTGAATGAAACCGGACAAAAAGATGTCTTCAGAGCTCAATGCAATAATAAGTTTAGATTCAATTTGTAATAGCATTTTATAATTTTCTCTATTTGATTCAAGCAAAACAAGATGTCCTTTCAAAGCGAACAAGATGTGTTTTCGATGTTTTCGTAAAAAATAAAATATTATGAATTCAATTTTTTCTTAATTAATTCATGCTTATGAACGTTCAAAACAATACCAACTCTGCGAATTTATTGTCAAAATAATCCCATAAAAAATGGGCACTAAAATAAGAATTGCGCAAACTTACAATTGTCTAAAGATAATAATTTTTCACATTTTCACTTTTTTCCTGATTTGTGTTTTCCTTGAAAGCGGAATCAGACAAGACATTGCTAAGCAAACGGAAATCGGAAATCAATGCAGTTGGGAGTTTAGGCTTAAGTTTGAAATTAAAATTAAACTGACAGCAGGAATAATGAGAAAATAGAAGCAATCAAGACGTAGTACCCACCATAAACAAGCAAGAGAACATAGCAATGAAACGAATTACTTTTTAGGGGGAATTTATGTTATCTCCTGTTCTTATCTGATGTCACTTTTGACTGTCCGTTCTGTAGATTTTCCAGTCGAATCAGATTCCAAACGAACTTGCACCCTTGGTTTTCAAGTTGAGCATAAATGCCTACAGATATTCACAAAGTTCACTTTAAAAAATCTTAAAGAATATAGCTGATAAAAACTCAGTCTATCGGAACTTTATTTGAGGTATTCAAACTATATCGTAACAACGTATTAAGGCAACGTTCAAAGGCAAAACAAAACGACTGTATTCATCCACGTATTAAGGCCAAAAAGCCCCTCTCAATGGCCCGGCAAATCTAGCTCGATCTTTTTTAGCAGGTATTTTGTCTGAGTCGATTTTCGACTCAGATTGGTCACCGATACGTTTTCGAAACATAAAAATATTAAGCCTAAAAAGAGCGCAATCGATTCAGTATATTAGTAGGCTCAACGAAAATTATGTTTAACGAACTTTTTCCGAGCTTTCTATGCCAAATAGAACGTATTTTGTGTGCATTTAATCTTTTTGTAAGGCTTACATGGTTAAGAGATTACGTCATAGTTTTCTCGCTGCTTTATTTAAATAGCGCATTGTTCATTTACGCGGTAACATCCTCCGGCCCGGAAGAAAATGTTGGGAGGATCGGTACAAGCTTAACGAGTGGGCGGACGAGCGATCCGGATGACGTGCGTAAGACGGCGGAGCGGGCGACGCTGTCGGAACCGTACCGAAGTTCCTCAATCCGAGCGGTTGGATAGTAACCCCTAGGGTTGCTTTCTTCAACGATCCAAACTAAATCACCGACCTTGAGGTGCTGCTCGGCAGGCGTCTGCCACTTAGATCTACGGTTCAACGCAGGTACATACTCCTTGAGCCAACGTGCCCAAATTGCATTGGCGTATGACTGTGCACGGGCGTATCGCTTACGATGATCGAACTCGTCGACGCCAACGATAGACGGAATTCTGGTTGCTTGGTTACAGAGTAGAAAATGATTAGGTGTTATAGCGCATAGGTCGGACGGGTCGGCGCTTACGGGCGTTAAGGGACGTGAGTTTAGTGCGTATTCGACCAGACAAAAAGTAGTGTTCAACACCTCATCTGTGAGGCGACGCGTACCGAGGATAGTGTACAGTACTCTTTTAAAACTCCGAACTAACCTCTCCCAGATGCCACCTTGGTGTGGCGCACTGGGTGGATTGAACCTCCACTTAATGCCCTTATGTGCAAGTTCGGTGGCAATGTTAAGCGTATTCCATTTTTCCACACATTCACGGAGCTCTTTCTCCGCTCCAATGAAGTTCGTACCATTATCCGACCAAATCATAGCAGGAGTACCCCGACGGGAGACGAACCGCTCCACTCCCATTACACAAGAACTAGTGTCCATGGACGGGACAACTTCAACATGGACAGCACGAGTAGTGAGACAAGTGAAGAGAAATCCCCACCTCTTCTCGGTAGTCCGACGAACTGTGACGTAGAATGGGCCGAAGTAATCAGCCCCGGTGTTGGTAAAGGGAGGAGACTGGTATGCGAGCCTCTCCTTTGGGAGGTCTGCCATGATAGGTTGAATGGTTGCTGCACGGAACTTTCTACACAAGACGCAGTTTGATTTGATGGAACGCAGTGTGGAACGTAGTTTTAGGATGGCATAACGTTCCTGTACCTTTGACCTTAAGTAATCAATGCCCTGATGATGGTTCTTCTAATGAGTATGCCGCAGAAACAGTTTAACAAAAGTATGACGCGCATCTAGCACGATAGGATGCTTAGTGTCGAAGTCAATTTCCACTAGCCGTCGGAGTCGACCAGAAGAACGGATGAGACCATGAGGCCCAATAAACGGAGTAAACTGAGCAATGCGGCTGCTCTTCTTGACAGATTTGTTGTCAAGAAGATCCTTTCTTTCAGTACTAAAGGACTCTTCCTGAACCAAGTACTGGAGATGACGCTCGGCTTCGTCAAGCTCAACAGGATCGGCTATGCTGCCGTCTACGGTACGGTAACTTTCATGAGATGGTAAAAGACGGAGCACATATGCGGTGACACGAAGTAATTTTTGATAAGAACTGAACTTATCAAACGGAATTAGATTGATGCTTTGTTCCTTAGGGGGCTTGGTTACGGATGCGGCTAGAGATGAGATGGAGTCATCATCTTGTTCCTTAGTTACAACGCCGAGCTTGATGTTGTCAACGACGTCAGTATTTGGTACAAAAGGGAATTGCTTAGTTCTCAAGAAGTCAGGACCCCTCACCCAGCTACTTGATTGCAAAACTTCAGCGGACATGCCACGCGTGCCAGCATCTGCCGGATTATCACAAGTGGCGACGTGGTTCCATTGGTCAACGCTGGTGTTCTCCAGGATTTCACTAACACGATTTGCAATGAAGATGGGGTGTTTGTTCGTTGAGTTTATCCACTGCAAGACGATGGTACTATCTGTCCACATAAAGACTTTGTCCACAGTAACCGTTAATGCTCGACAGATTTCCCTTTTTAAACGGGCAGCGAGGAGAGCGGCTTGTAATTCCAACTTAGGAACTGTCATTACCTTCATAGGTGCAACACGGGCCTTGCCCAAGACAAACGCCAGCTCTGTTATAATCTCCCCGGAGGAGCAAGTTACTTGAGCCCTAAGAAATCCTACTGCACTGAATACGTCTTGCGAGCTATCACCAAACATGTGGAGTTCAAGATGTTGGAATGGTCCTGAAAAGAAACTTCTCGGTATAGTAATCTCAGCTAACCGCGGCAGTTCAACACACCAGGCAAGGAATCTGTCAACTGTGTCTTTAGGTAACTCGTCATCCCAACTTTGTCCATTGACACGCCAAATGTCTTTCAAGATTAACCGAGCACCTACAGTAAACGGTGCGACAAGACCAATTGGGTCATAGACCTTTGACACAAGACTTAGGACCAAGCGCTGTGTTAAACTTTTCGTGATGGTGCTGTTAGTACCCCTGCTCACAACCAGAGTATCGTTGTTGTGATCCCACTTAAGCCCTAGCACGTGCATTGATTCCTCCTTCGATGAAACGATGACCTTCGGTTCAGTGGATTGAGTAGACCCATCAATTCGGTCAGCCAGATCTGGTACATTGCTTACAAACTTCGTAAGCTTGAACCCACCTAGATGGAGAAGATGTACCAATTCCTTCGACCTAATGAGGGCCCTCTCGGGGGATTCCACTGAGTCCAAGTAATCGTCCATGTAGAAGTTCTCAAGGACGGCTTTCGCAGCTTCTGGGTACTCCTTAGCATTATCGCGTGCCGTGCGCTGAAGTGCGTAGTTGGCGCAGGTGGGCGAATCTTTTGCCCCAAAGATGTGGCGCGTATACTGGTGTACCACAACATTTGATGTGGGGTCCTCCCGCCACAAAAAACGCAATGATGGTTGATCACATGGCAACACTCCTACTTGGAGGAACATTCCCTCGATGTCGGCGGATACGGCAAATGGATGTTGTCTGAACCGTAGGAGTACATAGATTAGGTTTTGCAGTAGGTCAGGTCCGGTGAGTAATGACTTATTAAGAGATGCGCCATGGAATTTTGCTGCTCCGTTTAGTACCCTACGAACCTTGCCCGGCTTGTTCGGGTTAACAACCGGATGGTGTGGTAGGTACCACTCTCGTTCCGAGCGACTTTCCACCTTATGAGCATCTTTGACCCTTACTACGTAGCCTTTGTCTAAGTCATCTTTGATGGTATTCGAGTATTTTTCCCTTAATGTCTGATCTTTCGTTAGCCGCTTTTCCAAAGACTTTAATTGAACAAGTGCTGAGAAATAATTGTTGGGCAGTTCGATGTTATCTTCAGTCCATAGCATTCCTACATCGTACCTTTTTCCATTATGCACGGTGGTGTTTTCAAGAATTTCATGCGCACGCGCATCCGAGGCGGATCGTGGGTCTACTTGCTTAAGTGCGCCGTACGACTCCATGTCGTACCAAGATTTTACCTGACTAGCGAGTTCAAAATCCTGTTCCAAATTAGCTTTGAAACAAGTCGAGACTAAACCTGAAGACGACGGTAGAGGGCCGCTTAGAACCCAACCTATGGGCAAGCGAACAGCGAAGGGCGAGGACTTCTCGTCGGCAGCGAAGTACTCTAACGGGCGGATGGCATGATACACATCCTGTCCAAGTATCATCTCGATGTTTCCATAGCAATATGTAACTGGGTCTAGAACTGCTAGGTGCGGGTATGTTTCCTGAAGTGCTTTAATGTTAATGACATCGGCGCCTACATTCAAATTTTCCTTTACGTAAGGGCTGACTTTAAATGGTTCAAATGCTTGGTTGTCGCGTGGTGTTACAATTAGTTCAACTAACTTAGTGTCTACAACCTCCTCAGTATTTATACCCTTGACTGTTAGTTTCAATGCTGTACCGTGCAAACCAAGTCTATTTGCAAGATCATTGGACACCCAAGAGTTACAGCAAGCGGTATCACACAAAACTAAAGCCGTGGTATCTTTACCGGAGGAGCTCTTCAACTGTAATTCAGTCACCTGAAGGAGGCCTTTCACATTGCTCACAGATGACAAAGTAGTGGTCTTACTCGATGATTGGACACTAGAAAGTTTACTTTGATTTGCGCCGGCATTAGAATTACTATTGTTATTCTTTGAAGGAGTTTTTGATGGATAAACCCTCTCAGCTCCATGAAGAAGTGTGTTATGGGAGCTGTTGCAACCGTCCTTCCTGCATTTCCTGGGGTTTGGGCATTGCCTGAACATATGCTTTTCTCTCAAACATGAGAAACACAGTTTTGCTTCAGCCACTACCTTTGCTCGCTGAGTGGGAGACTTTTCTTTAAATACCCTACACTCCCAGATGCGGTGGATACCTTTACACACAATGCAGCGAGGGGTTGCAGGCGTTGCCGATGTTGAGGCTGGTCTCTGAGTGCCCTTAGTTTGTGTATTAGCAGCAAAAGTTCTTGAGGCAACTTTGGTCTTTACTACTGAGTTGGTGTTATCCTCAGTTCTTGCCTTCGATGAAGTTTGTTTCATTAAATCATGTGCCTCGGCCTTCTCCTTCAACCAATCGTTGAAGTCAAGGAGTGTTGGCTTAACCCAATGTTTCTTCACTTTGAAGAGTGACCAGGATTCTTTCAGATTGGGCGGCAATTTTTGCACAGCCGTGTTGAGAAGTGAGGCGCTCTTAAGGTCTGCGTCATATGAAAGTGATTTAAAGACCCCAACAAGACTTGAAATTGTTGCAGAATAGTTTATGATGTTATCACTATTGTGCATCTTTAGTGGTGGAAAAGAGCTGAGTTTTTCTAAGTGTGCACTGACTACTGCCTGTGGTTGGCCAAATTTACGTTCGAGTGTCTTAAGTGCATCCTTATACATTACACCACAGTATGCGAACTCAGCGATGGCGGTTTTAGCTTTTCCAGTTACAAGAGTTTTTAAGTATGTTAACTTGACATCATCAGTCAAGGACTGTGCGTCTATGGCGCTTTTAAATTGTCCGAACCATTCGTGCCACTGCAGGGGATCACCATTGTATTGTGACAACTTCCACTCGGGCAGTGGATCGTTCTTCTTACAAGTAATTGCGTCCGCCAACTGCTTTATCAAATCCGCAGAGTCCAAAGAAGGAGCCGAAGGTGTGGGATGCGGCGGGCCACCCCAACACAACGGGTTTGGAACGGTAGCTCCATACGTTGGCGGAATGATCGGAGTGACAAAGGTGGGGGCGGTACCTGTGGAAGAACTAAATGGATTCGCTTGCATGAAGTCTGATGTTACGTAATTTTGAGCGCCTGCTGCTGCTTGTGCATGAGGGGAGCGGTGCGATGTAGATATATGAGGGTTGATTAACGGGGCCGGTTGTGCGGTGTATAAGTTTGCAGATGTACGTACAAGTGGTAATGCATTTGGTGGGACTGCTGCCGGAAAACGCCAGACATTTGGATCTGGAGGAGCAGGAGGTGCGTGGGTTATGGGCACAAAGTTTTGGGGCTGAAAATTCTTTTGTGGAGGTGCTGGATGATTTAATTGAGGTACGAAATTGTTTGCGGAGGAAATGAATGGTGCAGGCGGAGAATGGGGTAACAGATTGACATTATTCGCCACGGGGTTAGTGGCTTGCAGTGGGAGTGCTTGTGGCGGGGAAGGAGGAAAGCGGAATGCTGGTGGGTTTAACGGAAAATGCGGTGGTGCGGGGTTTAGAGCGGGGGATGGAGGGGCTGGTACATTTATGTGTGCTTGTTGCGGATTAAGTGCTAGCGGAGCATTAACAAGTGTGTTTAAAGGTAGTGAACGCGAAGGGCTGACTAAATTCAAATGTCCCGGCATGCTCGACCTGCGAGGGAATTGATGATCTAACTGTAAACCATCGAAGTGCATTGTTGCTTGAGACAGTTGTCGGGCTGTGTTTGGGGCGTTTAGTTGAGTTGGCATACCAAAGTTTATTGGTGGTGATGGAGGCGTATATTGAGGCTGTCGCTGCTCTTGCATGATGTTGTTTGCAACATGTGCATCATTGGTTACATTGGTTCCACTACTTGGTTCATGGATAGGGAGGTTGATGTTGGCCTCAACTTGACCATGTGTATTGAGATTGAAGTGTGAGATTGGAAGTTGAGCTGAAGAAGGTCGGACAATTGCTTGGTTGGATTGGGCGATGGAACCAGAAAAGTGCAAACTCGGTTCGTTTGCAACATCTGCCATGTTCCCGGCTGGTGACGAATTAACCCAATCTTGAACAAGTTTCTTGCTCTTGACTGCACTTCTTTCCGTAAAGAGCCCACTCATTTTGCCTGTACCAGACCCGTCCGCTGATGATTTTGTCATCAACTCAATTTCCTCAAGTGCTGCAGCAGCTACTTCCTTGCGATGATCCTCCTCAAGCTGCTCAATTTCCAATTCCCGCAATTTCGTTTGTTTTTCAATTTCGAGACGCTGTCTAGCAATGCGAAGCTTTACTTCATGTTGTTTCTCAAGTTCCTCCCTTTTGAGTCTTGATAGTTCTAAGTCTCGTTGACGCTGACTTGATCTTTTTGAGGAAGTCATATGTGAACTTGATTTTGAATGGTGAGAAGTATACTGCTCTGCTGTCTCTTTGTCATGGACCGAATTGATATACCCTCGAGCAGCAGCAATGAACTCATCAGTTTTCTTTGTTACAGTCTCTAACCATTTTTCAAGGTTCTTACAGGCAGCATCTGGATTTTCAGTCTTTTGTGCCAGATCAAAGAGCTCTTCATTTTTATCAACTACTCTAATAAAAGCGTCTTTGCACTTCACAAGCAGACGTTCGATCTTAACTTTCCTGTCTTGCTTATCAACAGCATTGTTAATTTCACCATAGATGTTATTAAGTTCAGCCTCTAATTTTGCCCTCGCACTATAAAGTTTGTTGAATTTGTCCTGTAAAGTTGTCATGATCTTAAGAAAAACAGGAACCACAAGTTTAATTTGGTACTAATATAAAGTACACACGCATGCAACAGCACAACACAAAGGGGTTATACCGAACCCTAGTGTGACGGTTTGGCTAGCAAACCGCCAAAGAGCAAAGATTTTCGTCGAGTACAATAGTACCCGGCGAAAGAAAGAAAGAACGGTGCGCAGGAAGCGCGAAACGGGACACGACGGGGGACGGGACGGACGCCGAACGAATAACGCACGACGCAACGGGAAACCGGACGGACAAACGGGAGCGTCAGGCGAATGGCGCGCGACGAAACGGGAAAACGGCACGGGCGGGGCGGAAACGTCGGGCGGATGGCGCGCGACGAAACGGGAAAACGGCACGGGCGGGGCGGAAACCACAAGCGAGGAGGCGGGAAGATCGATGCTAGCAGACCACAGCAACAAACTCAACCAAACAAGCTAGCCGTAACTCCAGAATAAACTTAAGTCACACCCTAGAAAGAAGGAGAGGAGCTACTGCCAGGTAAACTAGCACAAACATTATGGGGTTTTATCAACGGCATCAAAACATGAAACAATTTACGGCAACGATGTAGTATAACCAAAAGTCGAAAGGGTCAGGAAATTTACTAGCCGTAACTCCAGAACAAACTTAAGTCACACCCTAGCAAACCACCCTACCCAGACAACAAAAGTGCATACTACAAAAACTAAAAAAGCTACAACAAATTGCTAGCAAACCAGTGTGGTGAAAGTCACGAAACAAACCAGCCGTAACTCCAGAATGAACCTAAGTCACACCCTAGCAAGGAATGAGACTACACAACAAACCAGCGTATTAGCAGAGAGAAATTTTACTACAGCAGAAACTCAACATACTACATCATATAACAGATAAACGGGAGATAGAAGGAAAAAAAGTGACAAGGAAACAAAAGGACGGAAACGGAAAATGAAACCAGATAACCTGCGGAAAACGGACGGTAGTGAAAAACTCGAAGAATGGGGAGAGCGAAACGTTTTGTAAAGCGCTATCGGAGAGAACCAACCACAAACTAACCCGTAACTCGTGAGTTAACTAAGTCACACCGCCAGTCAGCGGGTAGACTCCCACAACGGCGCAAGACTAAGTGACATTCAGGTTATCAAAGGCTTGTGTGAGTTCCGCCTCCTCGAACGCATGACGGGTGCGAAGCGTTTTACGACGGCGCTTTGAAAGTTTCTTCGGTCGGGAGCGTGTTATCAAGGACCGGAGGTTGTTCTTATGAGCTAAGACTATAGTGAGTGTTTTCAGCTCAAGCGCAGGCCGTTGGTGTAATGCTCTGTACTCTTTAAGTAAACTAAGATCTTTCTGTTTACGTTTAGACACAATGTCTTTCACTAAATGGATGGTAACTAGAGTACTACGCTTGAGCTGATTGTAAATATCAGGAGTCCCTCTCTGGGGCAATACACTATAGCTTCTATGCGCTCCTGATACTTTTCAAGCACTTCAATAAGCTGCGAAGGTGTTAAAGGCTTATTGTTGTTACTGCGATGACGGGACAATGAATTGTTCACCACATCATGCCATATAACTAGCCTCTTTTTATCACGGAAGAAGTGACCCAATTGAAATTGCGCGGTTTTTCGGACTTTCAAAGCGTTAGGATTAAAACTCAGACCCGGTAATGCGTAAATTCCTTTTTTATAATGGTCTTGTAACGCTTGAGGCAAGGTTTTTATGGCGTGATGCAGTGAACTTGCAGCTAATATAAAAACCATAAAATGTTTTTACCACATAACTGATGTGAACTTTGCTCAAACTCCGAAATTTGATTTTTAATGCGCAATTTTCCAAGAACTTTCCAAGAATAAGCGCTTATTTGAGAAAAAAAAATCAGTTACCTGATCTTTTTAGTGAAGTTTGAAAAACTTGACCAAATTTGTATTTACAACTTTTTAATCTATCTAACTACTATAAAAGTATGCTAGAATGATCCGATTTTTTTCAATTTTCCAAATTTGGTCAATTTTTTCAAACTTTTTTTTGCTTCGCGTAAGTTAAGACGTTGATATCTTTCTTAAACCAAATTCGGCAAGATATAATGCAATAATACGATTATCGCATATTTTTTTGCCGATAATTTTCAAATTTGATGGTTTTCAAATCAAAAGCGTATGGGGTGGGTTATCGGCGACCGTTATTCAAAAAAAATCAGATTATAGGAAATGAAACCAAAAATATAAGGGGGTTACTAGATTTGCCGGTTCAATATCAATTTAGGACTTCAAAGACGAATATTAAGTTTTCGGATGAATCTTACAGTTTTTTTTCATCTGCGTAGGAAGTTTTGTCGATTGAGGGTTCTGTTTCCGGTCTTCAGATTCTGCGATTTGTACACCTGTCCTATGTTGTTTGCCATGAATTGCCCTCTGTTAATCTTTTTTGCTTCTCAATATTGTGCATCTGGTGCTGTTTGAAACACTTTTTCGAGTCTTTGCCACTCTGCCGCTCACTTCAGGATTGGGAACCAGGATGGAGGACTTCTTCTTAGGCCTCCTTCTTTGTAGAGTTCAGTGGTGTTTGTCTTTTGCCCGAAAGTAATTCACCAGCTTTGATTTGCGTTACTAACCATACAGTTATTCCTATTATAATCAGCAACTTTCGAAGCAAAATAGATTTTCGCTGACTTATAAGGGACATAAATATCCAATTATAATCAATTAACACCGTTCATATTAATCCCTCTTTAATTTGAGACGTTGTAGTTTCCTTTTGTTCACCGATTTTCAACACCGTTTGCGGTTCAAAGTAAACAAAGAAATGGGGGTAATGCCCAATAGTTCGAAAAAGTCTTTTATTTAAAATCAGTTGCCATGCATTTAGGGCACAATTAGGGCGTGCCCTTTTGTTGATTGTATACAGGGAAAATAGGGAAAATAAACACGACCAATCTCGTTCAAAGATATACGTTCAATTCAATAAGCTACACGATAAGTCAACTAGGCAACTGTATTTGATAACGCATTAAGGCCAAAAAGCCCCTCTCAATGGCCCGGCAAATCTAGCTCGATCTTTTTTAGCAGGTATTTTGTCTGAGTCGATTTTCGACTCAGATTGGTCACCGATACGTTTTCGAAACATAAAAATATTAAGCCTAAAAAGAGCGCAATCGATTCAGTATATTAGTAGGCTCAACGAAAATTATGTTTAACGAACTTTTTCCGAGCTTTCTATGCCAAATAGAACGTATTTTGTGTGCATTTAATCTTTTTGTAAGGCTTACATGGTTAAGAGATTACGTCATAGTTTTCTCGCTGCTTTATTTAAATAGCGCATTGTTCATTTACGCGGTAACAAAGAAGCCATAATGTTCATTTTTGTTTAAAAGTTTTGCCCTTTTGGTTAAATCAGTGAACTATCGAATAAACGAAATTCTTTAATTCATAAAACCTTTAATTCTAGAATAGTTACTGAGAAGAATTCGAGTTTCTGATAAAATTACCACATTGTTCCGTTTTTTACAGACTTTGTATGAATCTCGAATTTTTACCCGTGTAAGTTTTCTTTTAGCTTTGGGAAAAAATTACAAAATCCTTTTTTTATTTGCTGCAAAAATCCGAATAATGAGAATATACAGCAAGTTATTATGTGTGCTTTATAATGAAAAAAAAAAACGTTGCCCATCTTTTCGACGGTGTCAAAAAATTGGTATTGAGATAGATATGCCAAGTTAGAATGTGTTAGATTTAACAAAATCTAATAAAGTTTTATTTAAACTTTTGTAACACTTGCCAGCCCTGAAAAGCATATCATCGAAGGTTTCAATTCTTTCACACTTTCCAACAATTAAATCTGTTTTCTTCCTTTTTCCAGAATCGATGCGAGTCAGTGGGATGCAAGGAAACTTGACCAAACTGGTTGGCGTTCGGATAGGGGCGGGACAGTCTTCTTCTATTTGGCATGGAGTTCCGAAGAGCTTTCATTGTTTTAACATCACTCAGAAAATTTTTTTCGAAATTGCTGCTAAGATTCTATGCAACCATCAATGATGGGGAGTTTTTTCTCTCCCCAGCGGAAGAATGTTTTGTACTCGTTACAAAGTCTCGCCAAACTCAGTAAGAGGTGAGCGAAGCCATTAAAATGTGAATAAATCTTGATAAATGTGTGAAACTTTCAAATGCAGTTGGTCTTCTGCGGCGGGACAACTTGGTCGATGACCTATAACTTATATTATTTCCTTAACTTTTCCGACCCACTTTAGTGGGGTAGGAGCTACACCCGTAACTGTTTTTTTTGTTCAGTCAATTTTTGCCAATCATTTCGTCGGTTTTTCGTATTTTAGCAAATTTGCCCAAAATCAGCAACAAGGCGAAAATCATCGACCAAGTTGCCATTCCTCGTCGCTGATCTCGGGCGCAAATTCTAGCGATAAAGAAACCAGGAAAATTGGCGATTAATCCCCCAAAATCAAAGGACTAGATTAGAGTCGGTGACATGATCAAAAAATAAGAATCAATTACACTTATCGCTATTATTCGCGCACTGAGAAATGCTTAAAATGGCGAGCTGTTTTCCAAAATTCGAGGCTGTTGTACTTTTTTCGCACTCGCTTCCCTTCCTAATCTTAAAATACGTGAGTAAAACAGTGACGAGCCAAATATGTAGCCAATATGCATTTTACAAGGTAATGATCGATGTATTCATCGTACAAAGTTGTGAGTGGTATCGTCAAAAATATCGTCAAGAGAAGAATATCAAATTAAATAGATTTTGTTGAATTGCGCTTTTTCCCGGGAGTAACAAAGAATCAGCATTTTGTGAACGTTGGTCTAATGTTCGTTGTTTTGCTCACATTTTTCGTGAACTGTTTTTGAACTTTGATGAATTTTTGCTAAAAATATGCTTAAGTTGTTAACAAGTGTCTCATTGGTTTTACTACAAAAAAATTGATGATTAGTCTGAACCAAAAGTTTTCGCTTCATTTATGGCTATTTTTGTCGCAAAATTTGGCATTTTCCCTTTTGTTTCAAAAAAAAAATACTTAGCTCACTTAGTCCAACTTGACCGGTAGTAGAGAAAAAAACCATTGACAGGACATTCGCTTATCAGGTAAGGGCTAACTTTACTTCTGGTTCCTGAGAATATGTCCGGACTTAACGATTTGACCGTCTTATAAAATTCATAATTCAATCTTCCTTCACTAAAATTGTTGTTTGCCAAAATAACAATTTCATTTTTTTGAACAAATGAAATTGTTAACAACCCAACACCAATACCAAGGCCAGTTTTGATCTGGTCGTTGATTTTTGCAATGAGAAAAATTCGGATTGTATTTTGGGTCTGTCCTTCTCAAAACAATACTTTTGCACTTCTTCAACCCCGTTATAGGCAATTCTGTTTTAATTTCAAGCATCGATTAACATGAAATCTGAATTTTGCTCAAAAAGTGTCCAATTGAAAATATTGTCTTTTCTGATTAAAAGGCATTGTTTTTAATTCTCCGACAGATTGTTGTCTTTTTTAATGTTTTCTTTAGTTTTGCTAGCTTTGATGTTTTTCTGTGGTCTTTATACGTAGACTGAATCATCAAGAATAAAAGTTGTATCTAGGTAGCTATCGAACAAACTATTTGATGCTTTCAGTTGATACATAAAGGTTCTTTTGGTATTATTTCTCAATAAGCATCCAAATTTCATCACTCAGCATTTTTTTTAATATATTGACCAATTGTCAAATGAGTTAATTCTGTAAAATTTGCATAAAAATTCTGGTTTAAAAGATAGCCAGCAATTAGGAGATCTGCCATGGTCTAGTCGTTGAATATTTGATTTCAAAATGTATTTGTATTACAATGGAATGCGGTGATTTTTTTTTTTAAATTGATTTTTTGAAAAATGTTTATTTTTTATTTACGGCCAGAACGGTTTCGATTCAAAGTTCAGCTATTGAAGGGTCACGTCAACGGGAAAATAGAGCCCTATAAATTTTAGGATCTTATCAACCGAAAGCTTCTGGTCTTTTGTCTTCAACACGATTTGCCTAAAAATAATTTGAGATTTGTGGATTTCCGCCTGTCTTCGTTGTTTTTTTGCAGTCTTTTGACTTAGTCTGACTAATTACGCGTTCAATGAGATTACTAAGCATTAACATTTTAATTTATAATTGCCCACAATAATCCCATTGTTGCCACTTTTTGGCTTAGTCTCAGCAATGAACGAGGCTATATTATCTTTCACGATAATTAGAAGGAAATCGTCATTGCTGTTTTACCATATGAATGGTAGTAGAGTTTTGGCTTTGTTCTTACAATTTTTCACAACTGTTTTTAAATTTTTGTGGACATTTTCGAGGTCGAAGTTTCTTTTTTGCTGTCTTGTCTGAACAAAAATCGATTCGATTTAATGATTGGTTTAAAAATTTTGCGATTTAATAGTCTTCGACACCGTTTCCTTGCAGAATTTAACTGGTCAAATGACTTTTGACTGCATTTGTTTTCTTTTGTGTTCGTATGACATTCGGGATAATGACAGCTCTCACTGACTTTGAATGAATGTATAAATGACGCCATTCAAAGAATGAAGCCATTCAGTGGATAGCTACTGGTTTTCTTGACTTGGAACTTAATGGCTTTCAAAAAAAATACATATGTTTTTTTTTAAATTCGCTCTTTTTGATTTGATCTGCTTGATACTTTTTCTTAAAACACAATTCCCATCGCGTTTTACAGTGAAATGCAAGTCAATTGGTTATTTAAATTTTTATTTGATGCAAATTTCACTGTTTCCTCAAGATCTTTTTAAAGAAAAAAAGAAAGACACTGAGTTTTGGTCATACGTAATGCCTGTTGTTTCAATTTGATTTTGTTGCTTTTCTTTTTCTTGCTCTTCTTAATAGCAGGTATCGTTGGCCCCTAATGACCTATTGTTTTTTGTAGTGGTTTGAGCTTAGGGGGTTTATTAAAATGGATGCACCAATTTTTTTTGTACAATACATGATTTTTTGAAGTTTCCCCATCTCTTTCTAATTTGGTAGATAATCAATTAAAAAACGTGGTTGAGTGGGGTCGAAACATTATTCGCAAACGCAAATTCCCAAACCTCATTGTTTGATTTTAATAACTAAAATAATTGTCCAATATATGTTACCGAGGACTGTATCATTCAGAAGGTAAAGTAAACACTCGGAATAAGTGTTGATTTTTCAATGAAAGGATAAAAAAAATTGCAGCAAAGTTTAACGTGATGAAAACCTGCAAATTGTTTTCATTGGAACTTGTTTTGCTTACAAACAAAGGCAAAGGATTTTGGCTGCAAACAAAACTGATTTGCAAATGAAATTGTTGTCATGTTCAGTTGGAAGCTGTTTTTCCATTCATATCTATTCCTTAAAAAGTCTTAATTCTCTAGCTCGTGATTTTTCATGTCGCGACGTCTTCAGCAGCTCTGTTATATATATATACATATATATATATATATATATATATATATATATATATAATAATAATAATAATAATAATAATAATAATAATAATAATAATAATAATAATAATAATAATAATAATAATAATAATAATAATAATAATAATAATAATAATAATAATAATCGGTGCTCAATTCATAAAATTCATCATTTCTAAATTAATTTGCCTAGCGACACGTAAAATTTTTTTTTCGTAGGTTTCTCACAATTGTGTTTTGAAACATTTTAGTTGCTAACAGATATAATTGTTCTCTTGTCAGCTAATTTCAATTAATTCTTTTGCTCTGCATATTTTGGGTGTGTTTTTTCTATTTCAATTCGGTAAATTAGAGTCGCGAGATGGTCCATTGAAAGAAAAAGGCTACTCAAATTTGGAATTGAAAAGCCGTTTTTCGCACAACTAAGCAAATAATTGAACAACTGCATATTTCAACTAAAAAATTAGCCTCACGTTACGTTTCCGGGGCATAACTTTATGAACACGATAGCATTTTAAATTAGATTTTGTTTTTTTTTCTTCTTCAAGTCTTTATCGCCATATACTTCTATCGCCATAAGCATTTTTTCAATTTGCGCTCCTGGTAAAAAATGGGTGCATGTTACTTGTGCACCAAAGTGCATATGCCATGTTTTTACATTAATCTTTACGGATATCGCCCACTTACATTTAACAGCGCGTAAAATTACGCCGTAAATCATCATGTCAAATAACTTGGTAGGCGGAACAAAAATTGCCAAGTTAGCTCCGCAATAAAACTCATCTGGCGTTATGCAATAAATTATGGAAAAAAAAGCATGTTTATGAAGTTTTTGCTTCTAATGAGACTGAGCACATGATGAAATTGAAAAGAATGAATCTTTTTCTTCTTTAGAAAAAAGTTTGAATTTCTTGCTGATAAAACTCTGTGGACACTGAAGGTATTCCTAGTTTCTGCTCTCTTGAAAAACTGAGAATAAAACGTTAACCAGTTTTTTGCGTGGCAGAGATTTTTTCAAGCGAAATGCAATCCTGGATACCAAAATACACTACAGAAATTAAGAGCAATGAATTGCCAAGATTAAGGAATCATCTAAACATTTATTTCAGAGAAATTTTTTGCTGAGTGATGTTAAATGTGCTCCTATCCTGGCTGTTAGGATCACGTGTTGGTCGGAAAGTTGTTGGCTGAAAGTTATAATTTTACTAATAGCAAAATTAACAAATAAAAAATGCAAACGGACCAAGGACGAGGCCATGCTCGGCTGAAAATGGCCGTGAAAAAAACCGCGCGGGACCAAAAATAACCTTGAAAAGACTTTTGCTTGACGCTAAGGAATGTCAAATGTTTTGCTTGACTCAATGTTTGTCACACTGCAGTTCAGACTGTACACTGAAAATCACCAGGCTTTTGTTTGAACCAAAAACCATGCTCTGTTTTTGCTCGAACCAATATGTGGCACTACATTTTTGATCGATCAAAACATTGAATAACAGAAATTGGGTCCAGCTTTTGTCAAAATCTGGATCATTTTAATCTTTTGCAGTTCTGAAGAACCGCTTATGAAATGAAAAAATAATTTGCTTCAAAAGTTAGGCATTTCATTATTTTGAAATTAAAACGACTGCAGAATGGAGACTGTTACAATTAGCCCATCTAGTATCATCTTATCAAGGAATATGGTAATGTACCGCAATTTTAACAAGTGAATTAACTTAAGAATTCAGGTTTTTTTGGGGTTATTAAACCTTGTGCAACTTTCAAATAATCTTTAATTTAGATTGCATTGTTGCAATGTTGTTTAGCACTGTAGCTTTTCCAGCATGTGAATAGGCTAACAAAATGTCCCTAAAAATTTTTTTCTCTACAATCAAATAACAGATTTATGGGAATAATTTTGCTTGAACCATGATAAGATTATATTAGACCAAAGTTGCCATGAAAGGATGCTTGTCTGACCCGTTAAAAGACAATAGATCGAACCGTGAAAAGACTTTTGATCGGCTTCAATGTTATATCAAAACTCAAAAGATTCCGCACTTTGGCTCTAAACATTTTTTGGTGGTGGAAAAGTTAATAAAAAAAAATTAATTAATGGAAAAATTTCAAAGCTACATTGCCTACGCAAATCTAAACATCTTGCACATAGAATATAATGGTCTCATTTAGAATTTACTAAAAGTCATTTAGAAAATACAAAAAAAGTTGTTGAATTGGCTGCTATTGAAGAGACGGACTAACTATGACTATACCTAAAAATGCAACATTATACAGAATCCATCTGACAACATAACAAAAAGGAGAGGAAAGGATGGTAGCTTTTAAATGTTGAAGGGAATTTTTTTCTCTTGAATGAAAATCATGACTCCTGATAAGCACTCGATATTTCGAGTGACAAAAATCTCAGCAGATCGTAACAACATCAAGAGATCTAAGACAAACAATTAAGCTTAAATGAACAGGTACACAAAAAATTTTCAATTCTATAATTCCGACTTTGTATCCTTCTAATCGTCCATTGAGGAAAATTATCTGAACTTCAATTAGAGTTTTTTTTTAAATGTTTCTTTTTCACGTCAAAATCTACATACTTAATATAATATTGTTGTTTGAGTTTGCAGGTAAATTCTAGGTAACGTACTCTAGGTATATTGCACGTATCATTTTTTGCAGGTAATTTTGCAGGTAAAGTTACCTGCAATTTTGCTTACCTGCAAACGTTGCAGGTAAAATTACCCAGACATTTTTTAGAGTGCAATTATCACGCACCAAAAAAACAGTGCCACAGTGTCTGATAGTGGCAAAAACTCACTGGAAATTAGTCTCATCCCAGACCTAACGCCAAGTCAATTTCAGTACTGGGCAAGTCTAAATCCAAGTCTTATTTCATTACTGATTCAGAACCATGATCATGTCACTTTTTACACTTGGCAGTCTAAATCCAAGTCTGGGCTGAGACTTGGCAAGTCTAATCCAAGTCTGATTTTAGACTTGGCAAGTCTAATCCAAGTCTGATTTTAGACTTGGCAAGTCTAAATCCAAGTCTGATTTTAGACTTGGCAAGTCTAATCCAAGTCTGATTTTAGACTTGGCAAGTCTAATCCAGGTCTGATTTTAGACTTGGCAAGTCTAATCCAAGTCTGATTTTAGACTTGGCAAGTCTAATCCAAGTCTGATTTTAGACTTGGCAAGTCTAATCCAAGTCCGATTTTAGACTTGGCAATTCTAAATCCAAGTCTGATTTTAGACTTGGCAAGTCTAATCCAAGTCTGATTTTAGACTTGGCAAGTCTAATCCAAGTCTGATTTTAGACTTGGCAATTGAAAAGAAACGTCAAAAATAGCCAAAAAAACGCCTAAAATAGCCGAAAAAAACGTCAAAAATAGCCGAAAAAAACGTCAAAAATAGCCGAAAAAACGCCTAAAATAGCCGAAAAAAACGTCAAAAATAGCCGAAAAAAACGTCAAAAATAGCCGAAAAAACGCCTAAAATAGCCGAAAAAACGTCAAAAATAGCTGAAAAAACGCCTAAAATAGCCGAAAAAAAACGTCAAAAATAGCCGGAAAAGGAAATTTAAAGGAAAAGCGATCTATCAAGAAATTAAAAGCCGAAAACCAATTTTTCAATGACCTTCAAATTACAAAGGCCATGAACAATATCAAAAAGTTGAGAAGTTGCCCAATTAAAGTAGAGGCAGCTCAATCTCGGCCCAATAATGTTCTCTTAATTTTCAATCCGATGCTGTCTGCTTATCTGCCTGAGGCGCCAAAATTACATATCTGGGTAATTTTTTTCTATCTAAATACAACAAAAAAGTAGATGGACTTCTAGACTTTTCGACAAAGTTCTCCAGACCACAAAATAAGGCACTTCCAACTAGCAAAAGCAACTGAAAACCGCAGCTATTTGAATTTTTCCAACATTCAATCAGGCAACGCCGACATGGCTTCTCGCCTGTCGCTAATGACTCAAGAATCATGAGTCTCAAGTATTTGACGGTTAATATGTCCTTTTCAAAATGGCCGTCAAAGTTGAGCATTTCCATCATAGAAACGGTTATGGAATAATATTGTAACGGCAAGTCCAGCCAACTCTTGCACAGATGCGCACTTTTCCTTCCCCGTGAACACTTAAAAAACCCCAGCACCAAACAACAAAAACGATGGTTAACCCCACAAATGCAGAAAGGGATTTTCAAAATAGATCAAAGCCGGTAGAAATAAAAGTGAAAACAGTAATGGTGTTCCTTAGAGTGGTGTTCTACGCTCTTCACAATTTAATTAAAAAGTACGCCTTTTGTAGAATTAAAATTTTAGCTAAGGTGGTTCGGGGGCTTTAGCCTCTAAAGTCCAACAAGTTTTGAAAATAATTCCTAAGTATTGTTTTTCTCTAATTTAGCCCTCTAGGCAACTTTAATTCTCCTAGAGACCTTCAGCCCTAACTAACTTATAACGAAAAACGGGCAGAATCCTGTACTTAGAATAAGTTAATTTACACCAGCTAACCCTTAGTACTGATGCCTACTGAGAAAAATATATCAAGAACAAGCTGAAATGTAACTATGAACTCTCCGTCTTACCAACAGAAAAGGAGAGACTTAACTTCCAAAATAAATTGAAAAGAAGCTCTGAAAATCTACAAAAATCAAGCGGTATATATACTCCGCAAAAGTAAAAAACAAAAATCAGGTAATTTTCGAAATTTTCGAACAAGTGAGTCCGATTTCGTTTATAAACTAATATTATGCAAAAAAAGTCCCAAAAATTATCATGGTTGACTTAAGTTTACCCCCAATTTGTTAAGTTTCATTAAAGGTTCTAAATTCGTTCAGTTTAGACACAGTCAGAACTGTCATTACTAATCAAAATCAATATTTGTTCAATAAACCGCTTAAAAGATTCTACCTTACTTAGCCATTATTCTTTTAA
The DNA here is from genome assembly GCF_964194025.1 of Convolutriloba macropyga. Taxonomy (NCBI): domain Eukaryota; kingdom Metazoa; phylum Xenacoelomorpha; order Acoela; family Convolutidae; genus Convolutriloba; species Convolutriloba macropyga. The sequence continues at coordinate 71,539,969 of NC_134470.1, forward strand.
AATAATTTAATTCGAAACTTCTGAGAAATAACCCAAGGTTAGTACTTTGCTATCATTTCTTAAGTTTTCTTAATTCTCTTAAGATATCTTAAGATAGAAATTCCATTTCTACACCACCCTATCGGACCTAACTATTCTCCCGAATAGTTATAAAAACATAAAGTACACGAAATAGACATGAACAAAAATTATACACTTTACACTAGTTAGAATCATTTGGAAAACAGTTGTTTCGGTAGTTTTTTTCCGTGTGTCTGTAATCTCTCCAATGGTCAACAACCTGCAGGTTTCCAATTGTTTCAAATCATTGCCCAATCAAATTCTTAGACTCTTCAAAGCGTGCGTTGAACCCCCTTTCAGTGGTGAGTGTCTGTTCTTCTGGTTCTTGGTTGAAGATTATTCTGACAATGTTGGTTAGCATAGTGTCGTAGGCCTATTGTGAGCATCTGTTCTGCCTTGCGTTGAACCACCTAGCCAGTTTGTGTCTTGTCTCTCGCTGGAAACAGTTAAGGCATGTGGTGGGAAGAAAACAAGTAAGCGGCTCACCAGCCACTACAAAATGGCTTTGAATGTCGTCAACTTGCATGAAAAAAAATTAATCTATTTGAAAAAATCTAAGAGTATCGACGTAAACAATGTTAGATTCGATCTTGTTTTACAGCAGAACTGACTAAAAAAACTAAATTTTGCGGAGCAAAGTACCAATTTTGCGATATATCTTCTTCAAGAATCTCCTAGTTACTTAAAAACTGCTACCTATTAATGGAGTGATCTCTGTAAAACTATCTGTATTTTCTAGAGTACCTATGCTGTATTCTGAACTAAGGACGAACTGTAAATCAACAATATTTTACATAAAGTTAAAAGACTGCAAACTTTTTAGGTGGCCTTATTTCTGACTAAATCAAAGCTGGTAACAATCCAAGTGTATTCTCGAGAATATATCTTGGCTCTTTTCTAACGCTCTATTCGATCTCTGAGTTTCAGCCGACTCTATCGAATAACCCTATGAAGTTTGAAAATTGAAACAAAGGGAATACTAACACTGTTAAGAATAACGAAGATCGGAAGTTAGCAAGTTAATTCAGAATCAAGCAACTGGGTCGATAAAAACCACTCTATTTAAAACGTTCATTTAAAAAGCTGTCAAAAGTTTGCTCTTTGAATAACCGTGCTTGGACGTCTATCGTTTTTTGGGGCGCTTTACCGATTATGTTAGTCGATGACTGATATAAACAGGATCTTTAGGCTTTTGCTTTGATGACATCTTTAAGATCAATTCTTAAACACGTTAAATTATCGCTAAAAAGAACAGGAAAAATAGTAAGAAAACAAAATAAGGCTATATGTGAAACACTATTTATTTATTCGTTTAAAAAAACTAACAATAATCTTAATATCACTCCCCATCTCTTTCTATGGAATTAAAAATTCAGCTAAGGTGGCTTGGGGGCCTTAGCTTCTAATTTCCAGAAAGTGTTGAAAATAATTCCTATGTTTTGTTTTTCTCTAATTTAGCCCTCTAGGCAACTTTAATTCTCCTAAAGACCTTCTGCCCTAACTAACTTATAAGGAAACGGGCACAATCCTATACTTAGAAAAAGTTAACTTACACCAGCTAACTTCTAGTACTTATGCCTTTTGAGTAAATTATATCAAGATTAAGCCAAAATCTAACTGCGAACTCTCTGTCTTACCAACAGAAAAGGAGAGACTTCACTTAGAAAAATAAATTGAAAAGAAACTCTGAAAATCTAAAAAAGTCAAGCGGTATATATACTCCGCAAAAGTAAGTAATAGAGACATAATCAAACTGATTTCTTTTTATAAACTAATCTTATGCAAAAAAGTCCCAAAAATGCTTATGGTTGAATTAAATTTATCCTCAATTTGGTAAGTAGCCTCTAATTTGAGCTGAGAAATCTTGAGTTTAATTAAAGGTTCTAAATCCTTTCAGTTTAGGCGAAATCCGAACTGTCATTACTAATCAAAATCAATATTTGTTCAATAAACCGCTTAAACAGTTCTAACTTACTTATCTTTTTTTTTCATTATAATTTGATTCGAAACTTCTGAGAAGTAACCCAAGGTTAGTACTTTGCTATAATTTCTTAAGTTTTCTGAAATTTCTTAAGATATCTTAAGATAGAAATTCCATTTCTACACGTTTCAACTAAACAGCATTTAAAATATCTTTTAATGCAGAATAAAACACTGACCAATTCAAGCCCTCACAGTCTAATTACTATAGTATATCTGTCTATCTAAAGGAGCTACGAGACTATTTTTTCAATGAAACTGAAATTAAAATAAAATTTTACCTAAAGAAGTTTACACTAGTTAGAATCATTTGGAAAACAGTTGTTTCGGTAGTTTTTTTCCGTGTGTCTGTAATCTCTCCAATGGTCAACAACCTGCAGGTTTCCAATTGTTTCAAATCATTGCCCAATCAAATTCTTAGACTCTTCAAAGCGTGCGTTGAACCCCCTTTCAGTGGTGAGTGTCTGTTCTTCTGGTTCTTGGTTGAAGATTATTCTGACAATGTTGGTTAGCATGGTGTCGTAGGCCTATTGTGAGCATCTGTTCTGCCTTGCGTTGAACCACCTAGCCAGTTTGTGTCTTGTCTTTCGCTGGAAACAGTTAAGGCATGTGGTGGGAAGAAAACAAGTTAGCGGCTCACCAGCCACTACAAAATGGCTTTGAATGTCGTCAACTTGTATGAAAAAAAATTAATCTATTTGAAAAAATCTAAGAGTATCGACGTAAACAATGTTAGATTCGATCTTGTTTTACAGCAGAACTGACTAAAAAAACTAAGTTTTGCGTAGCAAAGCACCAATTTTGCGATATATCTTCTTCAAGAATCTCCTAGTTACTTAAAAACTGTTACCTATTAATGGAGTGATCTCTGTAAAACCATCTGTATTTTCTAGAGTACCTATGCTGTATTCTGAACTAAGGACGAACTGTAAATCCACAATATTTTACATAAAGTTAAAAGACTGCAAACTTTTTAGGTGGCCTTATTTCTGACTAAATCAAAGCTGGTAACAATCCAAGTGTATTCTCGAGAATATATCTTGGCTCTTTTCTAACGCTCTATTCGATCTCTGAGTTTCAGCCGACTCTATCGAATAACCCTATGAAATTTGAAAATTGAAACAAAGGGAATACTAACACTGTTAAGAATAACGAAGATCGGAAGTTAGCAAGTTAATTCAGAATCAAGCAACTGGGTCGATAAAAACCACTCTATTTAAAACGTTCCTTAAAAAAGCTGTCAAAAGTTTGCTCTTTGAATAACCGTGCCCGGACGTCTATCGTTTTTTGGGGCGCTTTACCGATTATATTAGTCGATGACTGATATAAACAGGATGTTTAGGCTTTTGCTTTGATGACAACTTTTAGATCAATTCTTAAACACGTTAAATTATCGCTAAAAAGAACAGGAAAAATAGTAAGAAAACAAAATACGACTATATGTGAAACACTATTTATTTATTCGTTTAAAAAAACTAACAATAATCTTAATATCACTCCCCATCTCTTTCGCGAATATGGAATTAAAAATTCAGCTAAGGTGGCTTGGGGGCCTTAGCTTCTAATTTCCAGAAAGTGTTGAAAATAATTCCTATGGTTTGTTTTTCTCTAATTTAGCCCTCTAGGCAACTTTAATTCTCCTAAAGACCTTCTGCCCTAACTAACTTATAAGGAAACGGGCACAATCCTATACTTAGAAAAAGTTAACTTACACCAGCTAACTTCTAATACTTATGCCTACTGAGTAAATTATATCAAGATTAAGCCGAAATCTAACTGCGAACTCTCTGTCTTACCAACAGAAAAGGAGAGACTTCACTTAGAAAAATAAATTGAAAAGAAACTCTGAAAATCTAAAAAAGTCAAGCGGTATATATACTCCGCAAAAGTAAGTAATAGAGACATAATCAAAACTGATTTCTTTTTATAAACTAATCTTATGCGAAAAAGTCCCAAAAATGCTTATGGTTGAATTAAGTTTATCCTCAATTTGGTAAGTAGCCTCTAATTTGAGCTGAGAAATCTTAAGTTTAATTAAAGGTTCTAAATCCTTTCAGTTTAGGCGAAATCCGAACTGTCATTACTAATCAAAATCAATATTTGTTCAATAAACCGCTTAAACAGTTCTAACTTACTTATCCTTTTTTTTTCATTATAATTTGATTCGAAACTTCTGAAAAGTAACCCAAGGTTAGTACTTTGCTATCATTTCCTAAGTTTTCTTAATTCTCTTAAGATATCTTAAGATAGAAATTCAATTTCTACACGTTTCAACTAAACGGCATTTAAAATATCTTTTAATGCAGAATAAAACACTGACCAAGTCAAGCCCTCACAGTCAAACTAGTATATCTGTCTATCTAAAGGAGCTACGAGACTTTTTTTTCAATGAAACTGAAATTAAAATAAAATTTTACCTAAAGAAGTTTTATCCATTTGGAGATAATTGATCTTTAAGTTGTGAAACCATGTTAAAGTCAACCAAATGTGAAGGCAAATTCGAGTCCTAAACCAATTGATGAAAACTATCAGTGTTTAATGTTTTGCTCTATTAATGTTTTGACAACTCTTAGCAATTATACTGAACATAAAGCATATCAAAGCAAAAAAAGTAAATACAAAGTAAAGATTGGCGCTTCTGAGAAGGGTCAGGTACAGGTGATCTCTCTGTTTCTCAGATTAAACTTGACAGGGCAACATAAAACTTCAATTGTTCATCTCCTTAAACTCAGCGGTACCAGTTTTTGACTAGATACGACACTACATTTTAGCTGCTGTAAAATTAAGTGGATTTATATTTGCATTTGATGAGGCTGTGGAAAATGACCACAATTTAAATGCGCCAGTATAAAAAAGTCAGAATTGCAATGAAGCTCAAGCTTTGACAGGAATTGCTCTAAGATCGAGAAATATAATGAAACAATTCCACCGATTGCAAAAAAAAATTAGAACACAAACCTAAACATGTTAAAATTTAAATAAAATATTTACAAAGAGGAATTTATTAACATCTCATAGTTGCTGCAAAACTACGCCGTGTAATATGCTGCCATTTAGTATAAGAACTTGAACGACAACGAATACGCTAAATGTGCACCAGGATAAGTAACCTTCACTGACAATAAATTAAATAATGTCATCAATACATCATTGATGCCCAATTCATTAGAGAACATCTATGTACTTTTATGAATCTTTGCCCGAAACAGACCTTCAATGGGTAAGAGAAGAAGTGACAAAACAAAAGGATCAAACAAAAGCAGTCACAATTCAACACACAAAAAACTAGAAAAACTGAGAACTAATTTATTTATCTTAAACGCTTGTATCATCCATTATTAATTCAAATAAGCAAAATGATTTTCTGAGTATACTTAAGGCGGTCAATGAGACAAATAAAAGCCACTAGAGATAATTGTGATCTTTTGTATCATATGGTCACAGTTCTATATCATGAGGTACAAATGAACAAATTCCTCCCGAATTCGGAAACGAACGATAACGATAAAATGGTCAACAGTACCAAACTCCCGGTCAATGCCGACACACCCTCCGTTAAAAAAGCCAACTTTGTCGCTCGAATTTTTTTTGAGATACAAGAGTCATAAGTTTTTCTACCGCTTCGATGGCTGCAGCCGCGTAGTTCGCTACAAGAAAACATGTGTTAGGGTAAAAGATTGCTGCAAATTACCTGTTAAGATTTTTCTGGCCAATTCAAATACTGCAGCATTCATTGACGGGTAGATGTAGGATGAATTGCTCTCACAGAAGCTCCCTATTACCATGTTAATCAGACTTGAATTTGAAGAAAAACACCGTAGAGTGTTGTCATCGATATCCGCAAAATACACCAGGTTATCTTTAAAGTGGACATAGAAACAAAGCTAAGCAAACTTAATAGGAAAAAAGTGTCTTCTAATCGTAAACTGTGCAAAGGACACGAGCACTGCATCTAGGAGACTTCGAAAAGAACTTTAATGATATAACTTGAGACTGACTGCATGAAAACAGATCAGTTTACTGTGACGCTCCAAGATCACAAAAACTTTCAACAACACTACAAAATTTATAATGAAAAATTGTACAAAGGAACCGCATCACAGTACGATTCATCAAAAAAACTAAAAATAAACAGGTGGTTGAATGTGAACAAAGTATAGGACGCTATCAAAATCAAAGCCTGGGCCCTTTCTTCCCTGGGGGCAAGTTTTTGTTTACGTTTTTGGTACAGTTTTGCTCTTAAAATTTTTTCTTCCACTACTCGGCTCAATTTACCGAAGTGAAATTTGTGTAATGCTGGCTTTTTCCAGTTAACAGCACGGATTTGGGTCTCAGAGCATTTCAGCGCTGAACCAGCACGTTTCAAGTGTAAAAACTTAATTCAGTTCTGAAAAATTACATCTCCAGAATTTTTAACTTTCTAAATGTGCAGATTTTCTTCATTATGATTATATTGATATCATGGAGTTGGCCCAGGCTAAACTTAACCTGAACAGTCTAAAATTACGCATACCCTAAAATTAAGTCTGAGCAGAATAAAGCCATACTTTTGTAGCTTATAACTGGTAGTTACTGTAGTAGTATACACACTATTCAAATATAGGCAGACTAGTTTGTAGGCAATTACCGCAAAGCTCATTTAGCTTAGCGGTTACGACTTGTTACGCAAATCAGATGTTACAAGTACCCACGCGGATTTTCGAAATGCATATAAATCAAACCTTTTTGGTGGGAGTTAAGCTGAGCATTTTGTTTTTCATGGAGTAAATTTTAATCAAAATCAAGACCGGCCCGTGTAAACTGGGACATGAACAGAGTGCTGTCCATCCTAAAAAACAGAATGTCTCTATACTGATTCAGCGCTGATTTACTGTGACACCAACCTCCGGGAGATAAAAAGAAGACTAGAAAATTGAGAAAAATCACCCTGCAGTAGAGCTCTACCGAATCAACCAAGTAATATTATATATCTTCAAACAGGATATTATACAAAAAGTTTCAAGCTGAGCTCGATAGAACTCTCAGTATAATAGCCTAAATAAGTCAAAAATGGCAACCCTATGTCGTTTTTACCCGCGTCGAGCCTGTTTCAAAACATCAATGGTATAATCTGGACTGTCATAATTTGTAAAATGATTTTATTTATACCTGTTCACTTCCCATTGATGGATCCAGGACAATAGAACAGGAACCTTTAAATAATATTAAAACTATGAGTAAACTACTTATTTGATATCTACCGCTCAACAGCATCATGTCTTTAGGTGGATTGAAACTTCTGATTTTTCACATCAATATGTCTAAATTGTTCATGAAAAATTTGAGGCCACGGTACATATATGTATAGATGAAACAAAGAAAAGAAATACATTTTGACACTGTTTTTTGTTTCAGTTCCGTTTAAATTTCTTTTTTCTGAGTTCCTTTGTAGTTTAAATAGGCCTGCCATTTAAAGCAAACAAAAACTTCTTGAATACCAAAAAAGCAATATAAAAGGAGAAAAATCAATCTAAGGCCGTCACGTGCCTTTAATATGGGCCACTTCACTCTAAAATTTTCGCCTGACTTGCCTGACTTGCCTGACTTGTATTCAGAAATGCCCCGTACCAATTTAGCCATGGATTTCAAAAAGGGGTAATACAAAAATCCTCCGAAAGTTGAAAGAGGGTCTGATTTTTAGATTTTTAAGGTTTAATGTGCCTCAAGAACTACAAAACTTTTAAAGAGACAAAAACAAAAAATAAAAAGAAGTGATGTTTCCTAATGCTCTTAAATCTAGCGATTTTTGACCTCTTGTTAATATAAAAAGAATTTAAACCGTCGCAAAGTTTAATCTCTCAAAACAGAAATTTCTCCCTTCATAAATGAATATTCAATCACTTTAGTGGTGAGGAAGGAACTATATACCCAAAGGGTTTATTTTCTGTTCAGTCAATTTTGGCCGAACGATATATTCATCTCAGAGAAATGTGAGCGGTGTCCTTAAAAATTTCGACCATTAGTAGAAATCGAAATCAAAATGGTTTTTTTTTGTATTTCGTTTTTACAGGGATTTATCGAGCTTTAAATTTTTTGCGAACATTCGACAGTTTTTATTCGCATTTTCCGTAATTTTGTGCTAAAAATAGGCTAAATTTGGCTATAATAATTTAAAATAAATTGAATTTTTTAACGTTAGTGTGTTTTTGTTACCATTAAAAACAACACTGCTGTTCTGAATTGCTCGATTGGAGATTTTTTGGGTTAATAATTTTGATAACAAGTTCAAAATTCAGACATTTTCCATGCAAATTTGCTTAAAATATGCTTTTTTGGTCCATTTTGTCTAAAGTTGCCAAAATTAGAGGACTAGACACCACTGACACAACCTTCGCAAACTCCAATAGAGAGCTAGTTGATATCCGGTGCCCTATAAAAGTCTTCTGGAATTAAAACTTTGTCGTTTTTTGCAAATTTAACTCTTACTTTTAAAATATTTCACTTACTAATTGATCTAATTCCCGAACATCTGAAACAGTTGGTTGGACAGCTGTTAGATGCATGTTAAAATCAACGATCGGTTTGATATCATCATGGATTGTTACAATCAAAAATTTTATTTTGATAGTGCCTTTTTTTCAAAATTATTTACACTTTCTTTATTTTTTCAATATTGATTACTGACAAAATTTTCAGTTCAGGGCTCCAATAGTGCAGGAACTCTTTTAGGTAAAAACAAGACCAAATGTCGATGTGGTAAATTTTCAGAGAACTTAATGCTTTTGATGACATTGAAGAAGAGTTTAAGTAAATTTTAAGCGAATTTTTGTGTTTTGTTTTCATTTGTTATTCTTTTCGCAGTCTGATTACTCAATCGATTCAATCAAAGATCCAAATGGCTTCTTTGAGAGGTGTACATGAACCTCTACAATGCACTCAAAAGTTATCTAATGTCTCTTACAATATTGAATATATTTGTTTAATGAAAATTTCAGTGATTTTTTGATCTTGTCATTTTTTATCCATTTCAGTCAACTTATCATATTTCTGTCCACTTTTGACCTTTATCAATAAATACAGATCAAATTTTCAAATAAAATCCGAAGTTATGTTTGTGACGGATTCTTAAAAAAAATCGGCTTCTTGGGTTTTTTATACAAAGTTTTGATTTTTGTTCATAATTGCCTATTTTTGCTCTTCTTTTTGTTTTTTTTTAATTGTCACATTAATTAATAATCTAACTAAAAAAACATTGCAAAATTTGTAATTAAATTTGTTTGAGTTTGGTATATAGTCTTTAAATTTTTGCCCTGTATTTGTGTATAATTATGTTGCGAATGATATGACGTATGCGAATTATTGGGTAATAAAAGGTCGCAATGACCAACTATAGATACATGAATGAATTTAATAACTGCCATAATTATAAATAAATTGGTTTTATTGAATTTCATATTAATTTTTCGAAAAAAAGGTAACAAAATTGTTCAAATTATCACTTTTTATTCCGATTTTTGTCTTTTTTTGTATTTTGCATTTTTTAAAATCTTTTTCGTAATTTAGCGTGTTTGTCGAGAAATCTTGCTAATTTTTTGTTGAACCAAGCCATAATTTCGCTGTTGGTTAATTCTTTTCACAGATGTTTTTTGGGACTAGACAGTTTCTTGTAGAAGAATTTTGTGAACTTTTGATACTTATCAGTTTTTTTCTTTTTGTTGTTTTTTTGAGATTCGTTGTTAGAAAAAGCCTTCATGATGTTCAAAGGAGACGCACGTTAAGATTTATTTTTCCCGCGTTTAATTTGTTACAATACTAATGGCTTCAACACTATGGCTCCGTAAAAATGTTTGTGAAGTTTTTCAGTTCTGCATGTATTCAATGATATTTTACAGTCTTATGATTGAGTCTCCATATTAACAGGCCCGATAAGCTTTCAAAAAAATTGCAAATTTAACTGTCTGCTGTTTTTGTCAAAAACCTATATTGGCCATGAATTATGAAAATATTTGTTTTTAAAAAAGACCATGGACTTTTGAGCTCCGCCAATTTTATTTCTGTTAACTTATGCTTGATATCTCTATAGACAAGTCACTTCCCTCATCTACTGAGCTAAAATTAGTTATATCGGTTTTGTTTCGCTCAAATGCTATTCTCGCCCATTTTTGTAGGTATATTTTTTCTTTTCACGGTATCACAAAAAAGGGCGGTCTTCTGGCCATTTGAAAAAAATAGAAAAAACTGTTAATGTCTTTATTGAACAGCTTTATGTTTATTTGACTGTGACACCGTTTTTGTGGAAAACTTGAACTTTTTTCGCCAGTTTTTGTCGTTTTTTGTAGTGGCATGACAAATCCTGGATAGTAAAAAACTCACTCTCTATCGAGGAAAAAAGGAATCTCTCAAGGTGTTCAGTTGATGCACAAGGATTCTATTCAGATTGACATTAGTTCTTCTTAAAAAAAGCAACGTTTTGCTAAGTTTTGCTCTTTTGCTCATTTCTTGTCGACTAGTTACCAAATCTCGTTAAGGAGAAGTCCCGTATTTTCTTTCTAATGAAGTACAGGTTAATCTTCTTTGTTATAAGTTTTATCTGATTCAATTTGGATTTGGTTAATAATGGTTTAAAAAATGGACAACGAGTTTTGGTCAATTTTGTAAACTACTTGATTTTATTTGTAAATTTTGTAAAATATTTGATCTTATTGCCGTATTTTCTGGTAATCATGTTAATAGAAGAGTTTTCATCGGCCCTCTGAGATAGACTGTTTTGTTCATTTACTAGTTTGTTGAACGGTATGTTAGTTTTTTTCTGTTCCTCATTTGGTAGAGAGTTAAGGTTAAAATGTAGATGAGCGGGGTCGAAACTTTATGTGCAAACGCACATTAACGAGCCTCCTTGTATTTATGAGTGTCATTTTTTGACATCATACCTGAAGTTTTGTGATTGCTCTTGTTTTGCAACCTGGATACCAATGAAATTATTTGTTTTGTTTCTCTACTTTTTTTTGATCATCTACTATTTATACTCTTTTATGGTACAAAACAAACCAAAGGGTAGGGTTGCGAAAAGGTCCATAGTCTGCAAAGAAACTTATATATTAATCGTTTAACCAGAAAGCTTTATCAGGACCATAGCACAGTTATCTGACAGAACATCACTTGAAATCTGTTAAATCAAACTCTGCAGATCTTATGAAAACATAAATCAATATTTAATTGATTGATGCACTCAATGAAAACCGGCCCATGTGATAAAGAAAGTACGTGCTGTAATTAGAAATGAGGATTTTTTGCAACAATTACAAAGATGAATGAACAGACTTGCCTGGACAATGTTGTGTACAGCTATGCACATTGTCATAAATCGCTTCACTAAAATTAAACTCAAATATCAAAACAACAAGAAGTGACATGTCGCTACTGGAACTCAAGGAATTAAAATATTAATCGAATAAACTTATAAAATCAACAAGACTCCAAAAAGTTGGCGAATTAAAGGACAATAGGAAAACATTTGTAGAGTCAAAGACAAGAACAAAAAAATGTGATTTCACGCGAATACAGAACGGTGAGAATTTGGCACAAAGATCAAAAAATCATAGAAACAGAAAGGAAGCAGAAAAAACAAGAGAAAACGAAAACGAAGAGGAAAAAAAGAGAGGAAGTGAGAAAAACAAGACAGCAGTAAGGAGAGCAAAAGAAAGCAAAAAAGAGACAGAGTAAAAAAGCAGAGAAAGGAAATGAAAAAATCGGAAGAAGAAAAGAAACAAAAATAGAGCGGCAAAGTTGGAGAGAGGTAGAGGGAGAAAGAACGAGAAAGCGATCAAGCGAGCAAGCAAGCTAGTTTTTGATTGAGCGCGTGTGCGTTTGTGAAGTTGACATAGAGGAAACAAGGAAAAAACGAAGGCAAAGAGAAATATTTCTAAAGAATAGAGGGAGAAAATGATAACAAGGCAGAGTCTGAAATACAATCCGAAAAATTGAATGAAAAGCTTAAAAATTACTTTGCCTGACCAGCAGATCAATTGAACAGTGCCAGCCAAAAACAAAACAGTTTGAAATATGAAAAGCTAAGATAATTGAACAAAAAAGAACAAAAATATAATCATTGCTAAAACTCTTGAAGCTTTTACCCTGAAGGTCAAATTTGATTATTTTATAGATACCCATTAACCCACGCACAAGCCACGAGGGAAATTTTTTGGCCGATAAAGATAAAAATTGAAAACTATGACAAATATTTAAAAAACTGCAAATTGCAAAATTTAAATAAATTTTGCAATTACGTAATATTAAAAAGTTCAAAACCACTTTTTTGTCTATGGAGTCTGTCCAGTGACACATCTGCAAAACTTCAAAGAATTTCATTGGCTCGTATAGATTGATAAACTATAAAAATGGCAAAAGTTCAAAAAATTTGAAAACGATTGAAAATTTATTGAAGTTGAGCTAAACCTCGGAGGCTATGCAGCTAACCAAATTCAAGTTACATTCGCTCATAAAGATCGATAGACTAGGAACATGCCAATAACAAATTCAATTGTTGTTAAAATTGCAACCCTTCCCATTGCCACTAGAAACTATACTGTCACACTTATCAAACTCTAGTGACCCCTGAGGCTCGAAGAGTTTAACAAAAGACGAAAATTTTTAAAAATACCTGACGAAATTGCAAAATTTGTTTCATTTTTGGTGTTTATATTTGCAGTACCAAAACACATAGCTGACAAAATGGTCATAAAGTAATCATAGAGAAAATCTAATAATAATCAAACAGAAAACTGGCAAAATGAAGAAAGAAAGTGCAACAAATGCACCACTGTGGGCTCAAAGACTCCTAAAAATGACATTTTACCTTTGAATTAGGGCGTTCTTAGCAGCTGCACCACATTAGGCGCTTGAGGGACTTCTAGAACCAGCATTGGGCCTCTAATGAAGCATAATCCCTATTGGGTTTTGCCTGTTTATCCCGTTTTGAGAGATCAAAATCCTTGAAAAATGTGTAAAAACATTTTACAAAAAAAGACAGAGCCCCCATACAATCCAATTCTTAGATTGTAAAAACAGGTAATACAAAATCACAGCAAAGTGAATGTGAGAGGAGCAAAGTGAATGTGTGAGAAAAAGTGAATGTGTGAGAAAAAAGTGAATGTGAGAGGAGGGAAAGCGAAAAAAATTGAAGATTCAAAAATGAGAAAAGCAGATAAAAGCGGAGATGCCAATCACTATGCATATAGAGGACACCAACAACAAAATAACGCTAGGGAACAAAAAATTGAAAGATAATTTGAAAGAGAAAATAAACTGAGCTGGAGAAAGAGAGCGAAATGGAGAGAGAGAGAGAGAGAGAGAGAGAAAGAAAGAGAAAGGGAGAGAACAAGAGAAAAAGAGCAAATAGAGAACGAAATTGAAAAATAGTTGTTTAGGGAGAGTGAGCTGGTGTACGAGAAAGCGAGAGAAAGAGAAAGTGATACAGGCGAAACAGAAGTCGACAAGAGAGGATAAAATAAGCCGAGAAAGTGAAAAAGACGAAAGCCGAATGTAAAATAAAGAAAATAAAGAACAGAAGCATCAGAAAAAACTACAGAAGGTAATTTCAATTTGATCTCTGCAGCAATTGATTTGGATTTTATCAATGTTTTTGAGCGTCATGAACTCGCACACTCAATGTTTGGCTTTTTTTTGTAAATTTGATCTTTGATTTTTTTTGAGCCCAATGTAATATTCAAGACATTTTGTGGTAAAAGAGGTAGTCATATCTATGGTGGTTAATTTCTATGATTTCGGCAGACCATTTCCTTAGACAGACAATAGGGAACCAGGAGAGCGAATATAGGGGCAAAAATGAAAGAGTGAGAAAAAACGAGAGAGAATGACAGACATCGGAGAAAAGAGAGAACTGTGACGGAAAGAAGGGATGAAAGCTTAAAGATTGAATAAGTACGGACATCTGTCGGACAATTTGGAATCAAGCGACAAGGTAGGACACTTACTTCAGGGGGTTGCAGCCTAAAAAACATTTGTGGTTGCAAAAAGCTATGATTTTCAATGGTTCGCATCCGCAATCTCCAGGTTGCCACTTTGAGTTAATTATTAACGACTGGGTTAAACGAATTTGAAAGCTCTTCGCTGACATTTGGTTTTATTTTAGCATTTTTTATCTGAATTGGCGCAATTCGGATAACTCAAAACTTATGAATATTACTGTGAAAAATTAAATCTGGAATCAAAATACCAACATTCTTTTTAGACATCGTTTTTTTTCTATCGACAGGCAAAAAATGCATTAAAAACAAAAAGTTATTGGTTCAAACTTCAACTAAGAAGCAATTAAAAAGACAAATTTTGGGAAAAGATTAAATAGATAAAAATGGGAGAGAAACAAAATTGAAAAAAAAAACAAGTGCAAAAATATCGAAAACATTGCGGACACAGAAAGAGAACTGATGAAAACAGAGGTGCGTTAAAAAGAATTAAAAGAAAGAGAAGCTTTTAAAAGCGAAAATTACAGAATGCTATATAAAATACCGTGCCTAAATTCAGTCTTCTTGCTTCCTGATTGATAGTGAAAATTTTAAAAAGAACATGACTTACGGCCGTGGAAACAGAAACCAGAAAATTTATAGAAGTTTACAAGCTCTGATTAATTCTCTTCGTTTTTAGCCAACACAAAATTAATGCTTAGAAATTTTTGGCCAATTCTTGCATGTTGTTTTTTGCATTTTTTAAGCTAAACAATTTGCAAAACACACGTTTGAATTAACTGCTTCAAAAGTCATTTGAGAGAAATTAGAGAAAGAAAAAGGGCAAAAGTTATTGCAATAAAAATATGAAGAACTAATCAAAAGAAAAAAGAAAAACGAGCAAAACGCAAGTCAGAAGAAAATTAAGATACAATGACACGATAAAAAAGATTACTGTTAACAGAAGGAAAGTGAAAGAAGAAAGAAGAACAGACGAAAAACGGAAGTTGAAAAATAGAGAGATACGGAATGCTACATATTTTTCACTGCTCGAATTGATCCCTCTAGCTGCTGATTGATAGCCAAGGGCATTACGATTCATCCACTTCACTTGTTGATTGTTTAATCATAAACTAAATATACAAAAAAAGAGAGGAAGACTGCTGAAAAAATTTAAAAAAAGAGAAAGCTGGATTAAATACTAATAAGGGGGTAAATATCGAACAAAATTACACAGCCCATTTCTCTGGTAAATTCCAATAAATGCATTTCCGTGGATCAAGTAAATTTCTTTTCATGGGCATTTAGGGTCAAGATTGGCCTTTTCATAGGCACTCTGGGTCAATCAGGATCGGGTACAAATTTTTTCATAGGCACTTTGGCTCACGCATACTGTTTTTTATAGGTATTTTGTGGCGAGCGTGGTTTTTTTATGGGTACAGAAAGAGCGTTTCAAACTCCAGCCAAAGAAAATTGATCAGTCAAGCATGGGTTCCGCAAAAGTATTTCCATAAAAACAGTTTTTCTGAATTTCGAGAAATTTCAGAGCAAACCTTATCTTCTTTTTTACATAGAGGCGCAACAATGGAGCAAGATAATACAGCTTTGCAACGCTTCAGTTCAACTTAATACACAGTGGGGAAACTACCAAAAGGTTTGAGGATTTTTGCTGTCCTTAAGACTCAGTATTTATAGCAGCTGGATCACTTTAACATTGGTAGTGGCTGGAGTAGCTTAATGGTATTAGGCTTCTTCTCAAAAGCCATGAGGAAAATCTGATGTTTTTCAGTTGCATTCCTTTATAAATTCTCTTTTTATAAAGCGTTGCTGATTTTTGATAGATTGGTGGTTTTTCTGAATTGAAAAGATGAAGAAGCACATATGCTGAATACCTTATAGCCAATGGACCTTTGAAAGCAATATCTGATACCAATGGAGTACCTTATAAGCAATGTAACCTAGCAAAGAATTTTGCACGCCAAACTTTCGTAATGCAGACTCACGAAATATTTCTGCTCGACTTTGAATTAACAATGACTCGGCAGAATTTTTGTAATTCATTCTTTTGAGTGAAGCAAAAGCCGAGCTGAATATGTGAGCCTCCAGCCACGCGTGAAACCGCGCGAGCACAAGAGAAAAACAAAAAACAAGCGATAAGAAACAATTCTTAGGTTAGCAGATAATTTCTCACTTTGCTTGTTCGCAAGCCTTCTTACATTTTTTAATCAAATTAATATCAGGGCAGCTCTGGCGCAGATTTCACAACGAATTGTACAAAACATTTTTCTAATGAAAACCATAGAAACTTGCCTATTAGCTTTTAATGAGGAAGCATAGAAAAGAAAAATTATAACAATTCAACTCAAGGCATCAATAATTTTTTTACCTCGGTGGGCTTCAAGGGCTTCCTACACTATGTTTAAAGTAGAATGGAAAGTTTTCTGCCTGCTCTTTTTTCTCTATATTGTTTATTATCTCTTCCAAAAAAGGTTCATTAAATTGTCAGTTCAAAAACTTGATAATTTAGTTTTGGTTTTGGATGGAAGAATATCAAGAGAAAAGCTGAACATTAAGTTTGCGGGCACCGATGAGAACGTTCAGTACTGGTACATTCCCCTGGTACATTCCCCAGTACTGGTACATTCCCCTAAACATTCCCCTAATATGAACAAACTTTCATCTGAAAGCCGTGTATCATCTATCACATATCAATCAGGGCTCAATTAGCAGTATCTTCGGGGTCCACCACATAACCGTGAAAGACAAATTACAAACCAACGGTCGAACTGTAAAACTATTGAGGAGAGATTAAGCATAAATCTAACAAAAGATCAAATAACATTTTCTTTTCGTTAAAAAAACTTGATTTCAAGTGAGCTCAAAATAATTCCGGTTAAAATTCTGATGAGTAGGTTCTTCTTATTTATAAGCAACTTTGAAATAGAAAAATCAGCGAACAATTATGTTTCCAATTTGTGAAGTATTTTTCCTCAAACTTGAAAAGCTGTTTTCATTTTTAATTAATAACTTTGGAAGATCGCTGTTGAAAATTTGTTTTAATTTCATTTGTGAAAAGTGTTCCATAAAGCTGACAATGATTAAAAGTGTAGACTGTCTTAGATGATAATTTTATGAGCCGATCTTTCAAACTGAAAAAGTATGTTTTCTTTCATTTTACGTCAATAGTTCCCATTGTTCAGTTCTAATGTTGTTTTCAAAAATCAGTTCAAATTTTAATTTGCTGGTTTGAGTGCATGCAAACAAATTTCTCTAGCTGAAGCCTTAATTTCTATATCTCACCAGTTTAGACGAAACCACTATGAGCTTAATTAGGTGAGGACGAGTTTATTGCTACTAAACCCCCCGGACACCTGCTTTTATAAAAAGAAACGTCGCAAGTCCAGAGAACAGGGGCGTTGGTTCACAATGAACTTTAAAATTTCAGCGTACCACAGCACATTTAAAAATTAATTTCCGCGCAGGATCAGCGCGTTTCTTGCGTAATTTTCAATTTTTGGAGAATGATGGGACCCGTTTCTAAAGCCTTCAAATATATGATTGTTTAACGGGTAGCAGGAGATGCACGCCCGGGTTGACCACCATAAACTTTTCTTGGCAACCATATCCAAGCCATATATGGAGTTTATGGTAACTTGGCAACCATATAGCTGACCATGCAAAAATATCAACATTGATCGATACGCTCTTAAAACACCCATACATTGCACTCGGAGCGGAAAAAAACTCTTCAAGATACTTGAAAATAATTTAAGTTGATGGTGTCCATATCCAAGACCATGCACTTTTATGGTGCCATGTAAGTCGCCAAAAATATCAACATTGTTCAAAAAGCTCTTAACACAACCTTACATTGCACTCTGAGTGGAAAAAAGTCTTCAAACACTTGAAAAAAATCAAATTGATGGTGTCTTGGGAACCATATCCAAGGCCATACACATTTATGGTTCCATGTAAAACCATAAAAGTCAAAGTCAAAAAATACAATTATAATTACGGGGAACAGGTAAATTAACATCTTCTAACTACATTAAGCCTTCCAAGAAAGAAATTAGGTTAGTTTTTTATTTTTTTCCATTTCTTGGCAACCATATCCAAGACCATAAATATTCATGGTCTTGGTCTTGCTCATGGTTGCCAAGAAAACCATGACGTCACAGATTTCTTAAGGAGTTCTAAAAAGCATGAAAAAATTTAACTGTCTGTACGAGGCCACTTGCCTCTCGAAAAAGTCATTTTTGGCGTTTTGTTATTATGATTTTTGATATGATTAACTAGAACTGCATTAAAAAATAATTTTAAAAAAGGAGATTTTTTGTGATTTTTTTCATTTGATTTTTGCCTCGAAGTTGTCATATATTAGCACAGTCTGCCACTCTTGTATAGTACTTTTTTGCCAAAAGGACCTTGTATGTTATTTCAATGGCTGCAGAGACATCCATGATGGGTGTTTCATGGTTGCCTAGAACACCATGAAAAAAACTCGTTTTTTACCCCAACTGGTAAAAAAAAGTTGAAAACGTACCTGCTGACATTTCAGGAGGCCTCTGGGGTTTCGTCCTTATATCCGCAACTTATTTTTGGCAACTTTAGTTCCGTCATTATTTCCGGCAACTTTCGGCCATTTTCGCCAACTTTTGGCAACTTTTGCCGACTTTCGGCTAGTTTCAGCAACCTCGCCAACTTTTGGCAACTTTTGCCGACTTTTTCAACTTTCGGCTCTTTTCGGCAACTTTCGGTGACATTTGGAAACTTTCGGCGAGTCTTGCCGACTTTCGGTAACTTTTACAGCAAGAGTTCAAAAACCTAGTTTGGGGGGTCGATTTTTCGCTCAATATAGCAAAAATAATTTAAAAGTAAATTTTTTGTTATTTTCACTACTTTTGTCTCCCTTCAACGCTTTCTAGTTTCACTTGCATCATTTTTCACCAGTTGGGGTAAAAAACGAGTTCTGTTCAGTATATTCTTGTGTTCTTGGAAGCTATGGAAAACCCATCATGGATTTCCTGGCAACCATGCCAAGATCATACATGAAACCCGGATGCCTACTCAAGTGTCAACAGGTACGTTTTCAGGCAGTTTTTACCAGTTGTAGTAAAAACGAGTTTTGTTCATGGTGTTCTTGGGAACCATGAAATACACATCATGGATTTCTTGGCAACCATTGAAATACCATAAATGGTTTTCTTGGGAACCATGCCAAGATCATACAGGAAACCCGGATACCTCCTCAATTGTTAACAGGTACGTTTTCAAGCGGTTTTTACCAGTTGTAGTAAAAACGAGTTTTGTTCATGGTGTTCTTGGGAACCATGAAATACTCATCATGGATTTCTTGGCAACCATTGAAATACCATAAATGTTTTCTTGGGAACCATGCCAAGATCATACAGGAAACCCGGATACCTCCTCAAGTGTTAACAGGTACGTTTTCAAGCGGTTTTTACCGGTTGTGTTAAAAACGAGTTTTGTTCATGGTTTTCTTGGGAACCATGAAAAACCCATCCTGGATCTCTTGGCAACCAATGAAATACCATAAATGGTTTTCTTGGGAACCATGCCAAGATCATACAGGAAACCCGGATACCTCCTCAATTGTTAACAGGTACGTTTTCAAGCGGTTTTTACCAGTTGTAGTAAAAACGAGTTTTGTTCATGGTGTTCTTGGGAACCATGAAATACTCATCATGGATTTCTTGGCAACCATTGAAATACCATAAATGTTTTCTTGGGAACCATGCCAAGATCATACAGGAAACCCGGATACCTCCTCAAGTGTTAACAGGTACGTTTTCAAGCGGTTTTTACCGGTTGTGTTAAAAACGAGTTTTGTTCATGGTTTTCTTGGGAACCATGAAAAACCCATCATGGATTTCTTGGCAACCATTGAAATACCATAAATGGTTTTCTTGGGAACCATGCCAAGATCATACAGGAAACCCGGATACCTCCTCAATTGTTAACAGGTACGTTTTCAAGCGGTTTTTACCAGTTGTAGTAAAAACGAGTTTTGTTCATGGTGTTCTTGGGAACCATGAAATACTCATCATGGATTTCTTGGCAACCATTGAAATACCATAAATGGTTTTCTTGGGAACCATGCCAAGATCATACAGGAAACCCGGATACCTCCTCAATTGTTAACAGGTACGTTTTCAAGCGGTTTTTACCAGTTGTAGTAAAAACGAGTTTTGTTCATGGTGTTCTTGGGAACCATGAAATACTCATCATGGATTTCTTGGCAACCATTGAAATACCATAAATGTTTTCTTGGGAACCATGCCAAGATCATACAGGAAACCCGGATACCTCCTCAAGTGTTAACAGGTACGTTTTCAAGCGGTTTTTACCGGTTGTGTTAAAAACGAGTTTTGTTCATGGTGTTCTTGGGAACCATGAAAAACCCATCATGGATTTCTTGGCAACCATTGAAATACCATAAATGGTTTTCTTGGCAACCATGGCAAGATCATGCAGGAAGTTTTTTCATGGCCTCCATGGTACCATATATGGTTCTTGGATATGGTTCCCAAGAAAGGTCAACCCGGGCGTGAACCAATCAAAGATGTGAAGCAAATTGTACGTATGCAACTGGATTTACAATATTTGGATATTTTCCGTTTGTCCCCCTCCCACAGTACGTTAAAAATGGAAAAGATCCCATTTTTGCCCAAAGCAAGCGAATTGTTTAACATATTGAATATCACTCTGAAAATGTATTTTACAACCAAAATTTTTAGACCACTAACAAAATCAGTTGACATTTGAGATACAGATCAAGTTTGATATCCACTACAACATCGGTAAACTGTTCATCACCTCGTCACATTTTTAATGTCAATGCAAACTGCCAAAGCCAAGCCAGTTTATTGCCAGCTTTTACTTGATGCTGAGACAAAAATTCTCTTAGTGACCTATAAGTTATTTGTCTGCCAGCGAAATTCTCCCGAAGTGTCAAATACTCCATCCTGATCCCCTCGAGATCAAGTTCGCGCGCCAGACTCCTATCCCAGTTGCAATTGAACTTGATATAGTTTTTGATTACATTAAACTGCTAAATCGGGGTTAGCAACTTGTCATCCTTCCCGCAGTCTCTCAACCCGCACTGACTAAATGATAAAAAAATAATGCCCGGACGGAATTTCACAACAGTAATAAAAGAAAACATATTATTAAATTTATAGCAATGTCAATCATAACCCTTCAAGGGCCGCAGTAGGAAAACCAACAAAGGCCTTATGTGCAATATGATGGCACCTTTTTTCGACATCAATTTGTTTTTTTATTTTACTCATTTTCAGAGCTAGGGGATCATTTTTTCGTGCCCATGATATCAGCGCAGTGGATAAGAAACAAATTAGAAGCCGTCAGAGTTCCTATTCTTTCGACTTCGGAAACATCTTGGCGCACCGTTTTTTTTTAAAACAAATATCATGAAATCGAACGGTCGGAGATCCAAAATACTTTATTTGAATAGCGAAAATTTTTGTAAAAAAACGTACCCAGGAGGAAAATGTACTAGACTAGAAAAAAGTAAGCAAACTGATAAATTTGGCTAGTTCTGTCACTAAATTTACTTACTTAGATGCAACTTCTTCGCAGAAAGAGAGTCATCTAACTATGCTGACAGCTAATCGAATTACTCAGCTATAGATTTTATATTATTGACACTCTTTGTAGAATTTTGTAATCTGCTTAGGCTGACTAGCTGGGGACAAACTAGCGCCCAAAAATCTAACAAATTGAAAATGGTGTTTTCATGGCTCTCAGACTCCTATTTGAGGGGTTTTTTCCCCCATTCTGCTCTTGTCGTTGTTAACTGTAGTTGGAATAATGAATTGATTCAAGTAATTAAATAACATCAAATGACTGAACAAGAAATGTGAAAGATCACAAAACCATATCAAAATTCAACCAGTTTTATTATAAAAGATGGTTAACAACATTAACTTTGTAACCAAATTCGAAACTAAAGAGCTAATATTCTCTCAATTCGACAAGCTCTCAATAACTGCGGTTCTCCAGTCTTCTCAAGTGTTTTGATTTCCAATCGCGCAAACTTTGTTCTGAATTTATTAAGTCAATTCAACACTCTCGACAATGTTTTTGTTACAACAACTTCACTACAGGTCAACTCCTAAGCTAGAGCTCTGATATGGTACTGTTGGGGTGATTTTGTTTTTCTACTCCTTAGTAACTAATCAAGTAACAACGTGCAAGAGTCAACAAAACAAAATTATCTGTTCACTTCGCTTTATGGACCACATTAGATATGTCTTTCCTACATAACGCTTGTTATGACTTCAAATGAACAATTGGATGACCTGAAAGCCTTCTTTTTACATTGCTGACTTTTACTCAAGCTAATCAAGATAAAACAAAAGCAGTATCAGACTTATGACGCTACGAATTAATCAATCGGTCAACCACTCAACTCGGCAAAACTAGCCTCTTTTTGGAAGTTCAATGTCCCCCATGATATCTATAAAATAGACTCCCAAAAGTGACAAAGACGGATCTTGCCCCGTGGCTTGTACTAATTCCCTATCAAATTTAATCACACTGAGTTAAATAACGGATGGTAACTATTTTTTATAAATTCGGTCCCCCTAAGAAAATCAATATTGCCGCTGCTCAACTTCTACATCCAGCCCTTTTTTGTTCCTTATATATCCAATTCGCGATGGCGTTGAATCGCAAGCCAACAGCCTTACTAACAATTTTTAGGAGACCGATTTTCGAAATTCAAGTTCTATCACTTTCAGTTGCGTCACGTTTGTGAGAAAAATAGGGTTCCACAAATTCTACACTCCTCCCTTCTAGACTACCATTGCATAGAATAATTTCTAAAATTGGCATTTGACCTAAATAGTAGCGAGCCTTAATCTTAAGAATTTTCTGCTCGTCTTGTTGATACATCTAGTCTCCCTTATCAAAAAGTTTTGTGAAACATCTCTATCTATAAATGAGAATTAAAAGTACATCAACGTATTACTCTAGATCGTTTATCAAATTTACAGCAATTGAATTCAAATCAACAAATATGGCTAAAACTACTAGAAGGATTAAACGACCTAAAAACTTGTCTCTGTTTATAGATACAGCACATATAACAACTAATAAAGAGGCAACTCAATACCACTTTCCATTAATTCTTATCTACACAATAACTGTTTTGTTGGACCATCGAATCTTTTCACCATTTATCCCGGCCATCTCCCCAAAAATTATGTTTGAACAAATTAGTAACAATCAATTCAATTAAATGGACTCAACTCAACTATTTAGACGGATCACGAGGTTTATGTTATTAACTATGCAACTATTGAGCTGTACCTAATATTCACAAACGAAGTGTCTGCATTTAACCGCTGATGCTCTAAGAACCTTCTACCGATTACAATTTGGGTAACAATATCAAGCAATTATTTCGCCACATAAACAACTTTACACCATTAACCAGTATTTCGGACTTAATTTCTCACTTTAAATACTAATGATTAGACACAAAAATTATTTTGAAAGACAATTAGATACCAAAATAAGAAGAAGCTATCTGGCTGAACATTATGAAACCGACTGTACTTTTTCAAAAATTTTCTTCCTTCGATGCTTGAAGGGATGTCCTCGACTCCTGTATTCAATTGGGGGTCCGCATATCTTTCCTCCATTCTATTTGAGGTCATGCCATTAACAGTTTCTTATTGTTCCAAGAAAGATCCAGCTTCACTGTCAAGAGTAGACCGAAAGTCCAACTCTTCGGTTGTGATCACACACAACACACCGATTGTCAAGTCTGGTTGCGCCTCTTCTACACCTGTTTCGTTTATCGATTCGTCAGTACAGGAGAGTTCCTTGCTTTTGCTTAGTTCAACCTGCTTTATACTTGTTACTTTCCAGTTCTTAAACTTCCTCAAGTATTTCCTTGTATACCTTTCAACAGAACTCAAACTTCGCTGTTTAGTGAACTTCAACCATTAATCTCTTCCTGTGGACATTTTATCAGAAGGTTTTTCTTGTTCGCTAAAACTACACCGTGACCCACTTCAAGCCTCAATCTTAACTGAAGCCTCTCATTAATACCTCCCAAACTGTTTGATTGTTTGAGCCCACATTCAAAC
The DNA here is from genome assembly GCF_964194025.1 of Convolutriloba macropyga. Taxonomy (NCBI): domain Eukaryota; kingdom Metazoa; phylum Xenacoelomorpha; order Acoela; family Convolutidae; genus Convolutriloba; species Convolutriloba macropyga. Next base: position 71,564,090 of record NC_134470.1, read on the forward strand.
CAATGCATACTTTCACCACGCGGAGGAAATTTTGATGTGTCCATCGCAATCTTTGGACTGAATGGACATTTTTCAGACCTTGAAACGTAATTCTAATAAACGTGCTCGAGCTTATTCGAACCTGGTTCTTTTCACAACTCGTTTGTCTCTACCGATGAACATTCTAAACTTTGGTCCTGCTGATTCTGGTTATTCGGTTTTACTGCTAAAGTCTGTGATTAATTGGCTCTTTCCATTCTGCAAAAGTTTTTCATCATACTCAAGATTAGAGCAAATAAGAACTCCAACCAACTTAAGACGTTTCCAACCGATGTCCAAAACGTTTCCAAGCGACAAAAGAACTCAAGACTCTACACGCCTTTGCCTATCCGTGACATCACTGCTCCCTCCTTCTCCAAGATGAACTTGACTAATAATCGCTACATTTTTGCTATAGCAAGGAAACTTGCTCGCCAACCTAACGACTGACGCGAATACTGCGTCAAGTTGAGGGAAATCTGATGTAGCCTTCCACATCACAATGGTATCATAAGCTCTGCCTAGTACTCGGACCTTTTTCCTTGTTGATCAGGGTATCGTGAACACCTCAGTTGTCTCCCGAGACACAAATCCTTCCGAAACTCTCGAAATCACCTCGGGTTGTTCTTCTTCTTTAAGTGAAGTACAATTGTCAAACACTTCTTCCCAGTCAGCAGTTGACGTGCCTGTTCCGCCCAATTCAGAAACTCTTTCTGTATCCCAGCACAGACATGCTTCATAACCCATGGAAAGAACTTGAGACCTATCCCGAATGTCTATACATCTTATTCTCTGGACTATGCATCTGCAACTTTCAAAATGAACGACTGCCCGAGTACCAGTTTCTTCCTCCAACTCAAATTCTTGAACTTTAGGATCCACCAGTGGATTAATAAATGCACACAATTTTGTCCGTTTCTCTTTTAAGTCAGCCGGATTGAAGTCACCAAATCCTAATTGTATTTGAGTCTAGACATCGCCAGGGTCCAGAACTAACGCTTGCGAGACAAAGGACCCATTGCGTTTCCTTTTGACTTTACTTTTGTTTCGAAAAGACTCTTTTTCATCTCTACTAGATACACAACCCCTTTTCTCAATTTTACAGGGGACTTCTTTGATTACAGTGCCAATCTCTTCAACCAAATAATTCTAAGATTGTCCTCAGCTAGGCTTTCTGCAGTTCTGTGAATGGAGTCTATCTCTCTCATATCAATTTCACCGCCTCCTACTAGAGGCGAAAACTCAGGTACCATGACAGGTACATCCTTAAGGCTTTTCTCTTGAGTACCTCCAAAGAACTCAAGAGGAAGCTCAGTTTCCTCCTCCTCACAGCCCTCTTAGTCCAAAGCACTAGTGATGAGACTGTCATCTCCTACATCGTTCGCTGATGAAGGGTCTACATAGTACTGGAATACCTCAGGTGTGATTACTTGCTCCAAATTTGACAAGAATCTTTCCTACTCTCCTCCTATAGTCTTCACTGTTCATTGATCTCTATATCAACCTACACCATTGTCTAATGGCGCCGAATGTCCTCCTCTTCCTTCTCAATTTGAGGTTGTAACTCTCCATCCCCCAATTCTTTTTCTTCATCAAAATTTTTGCATTGTTCAGCTCTATTACAAACTTTTTCTTTTCTTCGGCCCGCTTCTTCATCAAAACTTTTAAATGACTCCTTTTTGAGCTTTGTAGAAGCAATGTTTATCACGAATTATTCACTAGGAATCACAATCTTTACCTGTCCAGTTATTTGATCGTACCGATACTTAATACGTAATTGCACCTCCCTGTTTACTTCTCCCAACATACTCAGACCTAATTGTTCTGCTAGCTCCTCACTCAATTGTAGAAAATCTATCACGTTCCGGAAGTTCCTCATTGCTTCATCTTGGTTACTGCATCTTGTTCTCACTAATTCCGAACCAATTTCACTAAGCTAAGAAATTTCCTTGAGTTCTCGCTTAAGGAGTCTTTTATCCAGCCTTCTGCTACACCATTCTCACTTTCAATTTTTTTTCTCTGAAATTTCTTCCCCTACTTCTAATGCTGTCCGAATATTACAATTTTCTTCCCTACATATAGATAGCTTCTTCTCGAGGATGTCAAAGTATTGTCCTAACGACTTTACCACTTCACCAGTTCCTGACAACCAGAATCTGAAAGGCAAAACCGAAACCGCTTGCAACGCCCATGCTTTCAGTAAGCAAAACATTTGACGACATAGCTTTATCCTCACTCATTTGTAACACGTCTACAACGTCAACGCATTATATCCTCCAGTCCCCAATTCGGAAACCTTTCCGACGGAAAATACTCTACAAACGGGTACGCACTCCAATCCATGTTTACTATATAATTAAGTTTCTCTTTTCCCTCTACTTATTAGTTGTGTTTCTCAGCTCTAAGCCTTTCCTCTCTTTCTAATAGTCTTCCCCTGGCTCAGAAGATGCCTTAGCTTTCTTGTGAATGTTTTTTTCGTCTGGCAATCTGCAACTTTCTCATACATATTTACAGGACTGAAAAAAAATAGCAGTCAAACAAGCCAATTGTGAAGCCAGGATATTATTGAAATTTAGTTCATGTAAGCTGAAAGTTTTTTAGTTAGGGGTATTATAAGTCATACCTCCGGCTAGGGGTATTATATTTAGTTGCGTGTTATGATTTCGCCTCCATAACCAGTCTGCGGTTTGCGGACTTAACCGCAGAGCGGATGAAAGTATTCAGTTTCAAAATGGTGTATTCTGGATCTTCAAATTTCAACCAACTCCAGCTCAAACTCAAAACGTTGTGGATTCGATTGCAAATTAATAGCCCATGTTCTATCCCGTGCTGACTTTCTTTATAGTCTGGACATCATTGATAGTGATTTCTTACGTTTTGCAAATTATATAATATAACAAATTTATTTTTCCAAAAAGTTTACGACTAAATTTAAACTCATTTTTTGCTTCAAACTCAGAATCAAGCTTTACGAAATTAATTTTAACATGCAAAGAGCCATTCCACTAATAAAAATAAAATTTTTAATCAACGAAAAAACAACAAAAAAACCGTAAAAAGCGGTAACTGTTTCTCATGTTAAAAAATCTGTTTGAGTTCGAAGATTCTGTTATTGCAACGATGTTAACATTTGGTAAACTTTTCACATGAAGCGTTTAGCTGATCCGGCTCACTGTATATGACTGCCTCTTGAAAGTTGTTTCAATTCACGAAAAAGTTAGTTTTAAAGGACCTCTGGATGTGCGGTTGGTAACAAGTGAAGAGACAGCAAATTGGATAGGAATTGGACAAAATACCCTTAAACGATTTTGGCAGCTGATTAACAGCATCAATGAGATGACAAGGCGATTGTGTTAATTTGCAACTATCTTGTTTTTTTTTGCTGATTGTAGACAAAAATTTCTCTAAGTTTAGAGTCGATTTTAAGCTCAGTATTGCAAAAAGTACCGAGATGTATGTTCAAACTCTGCTTCAACTGTTTTCTTAGTTTTGATCGTCTCCTTTTAAAATTTTTCTACCAATCCCTGAGATTCTCTTTGGTTTTTTGACTCTGCTACTACAATTTCGAGCACCTGTATCCACGCTGAATTCTGGCTGGCGCCTTATTTTGCTGCAGGCCCTTTGCTCCTCCTCAAGCTCTGAGAGTTTTGTTTTTATGAAAGCAAAGCATTAGTTTATTCTCCGACTTGCTTTCATATATACGTTTCTCTACAATCATACGTTTTCACACAGTCAACTACATAACGTTTTTCAGAACAGGCAATGTTGTGATAAAAATCAAAGTAATCTCCAGACAATATACTAACTGTTTGATTGCAAACTCAAACTTGTGACCACACGTTGGTAGAGACCGGGAGAAAAAAGAAACAGATGGTGGAAAGAAAAGTTACTAGACAAACTTAGCCCTTCTCAAAATTACAAAAGGGTGACGCGAAAGTCTTTGGTTTCACAGTTTAAGAGCCTTCCTGTGTTTCTGTTAACAATGGATAACAAATTTTGGATAGCTTTATTGTTTTTTGGACAACCATTTTAAAAACAAAACTGTCCATATTGACCATTTTTGGTAGCAAAAAACAAAATTGTACTCAAATTCAAATGTCCTATCTTAGAAGAAATGTATTTGAATTGACTTTCGCACCATTTTAAAACACTTTTTCACTGATTGTCGCAACGTATGATATCGTTTTACGTACTACTTTTGTCAATTTTCATTTTTTGGTATTTTCGTGCAATTTTGCTATTTTTTCTCCGTTAAAACTTACCTTGACAGCACTATCATTCCTTTGGCCAGAAAACCATATTTCTTCAGGTTGAGCCTTGCTACTTAAAATTTATGCGATTTCTAACCTGCGTTCACACAATATTTTGGGTAAAATGTGGTCGATAAAGCTATCGTTTGAGAAAACATATGTGGACGAAAACCTTCAAAACTTGAGTGATATTCTTTCTACTGACAAAATTTAACATTGTCATGGCAGTATCTCTATCACACGCAGACACACGACAGGTTAGTTTCGAATTCTCAAATTGAAAATGAAAGAATGTTCTATTCTTACTAAAAAAGCGCTTAAGATTTTTCAATTTTGAAATGCAATTTTATCGACCCCCAAAATTGCAAATTTTCAAATGTTTTCCCACAATTTTGTATCTTTTTTCCCGCCAATTGCTGAAACATTTACGCGAAATTTTTGTCGAATGTTTTTGTTATAGCGTTTAATTGTGTTACAATTTAGTCACCAATAAATTTGAAAAAAATTTACAAGTTTTTTCCTTTCCCGCAAAATGTACCGCACGATTCGTAATGGGTGGGGCGTCGCCACCCGTGACAAATTGTGATACACAATTTTTCGTAGGGGACGTCCCTCCGTGACAATACGTGTATTTTATTTTGATATTCAACTTAGAGTGAAACGAGAGGCAAAATACAGACGAATCGGAGTCATATGAAATGTTTGCGAGCTTCTGCCGAAGATTATCAAAGAAATCTTTCTAACTGATTCACCTGAGCCTTGTGATGTATGTGCAACGCCGTCTATGTTTGGTCACACATTTACACATTTCCAAAAGTGTATGTTCAATTTATTAATGTATTTACCAACTAATTAGTCCAGCAAGAGGTCATTCGTGCCGCGATTATTGAAAATCTTAAGGTTTCGAGCCACGCTTTATTGTATACGCCAACATTATTTCGTAACACCAGCGGCTGCGAACAAATAAGAATGCAATACAGATATTTGACTCCATCAGAAACAAAATAGCCGAGTGTGAACAAACTTTTACAAATCAATATCGAAAAAAGGAAACGATAGCGCATTATGCTCATGCGCTTCAACAAATTATTACAAATTATTAAAGGATTCTGATAACTTTTGTTTTATAGCCAACTAAAAAAAATGGTTAAAGAAAGAAATGCAGTTTCATGATTAGAAGAAATTCACAATTTTCCTTTTATAGATTTTTGAGTCGCATAACTTGCAGGAATCCTGCAATAAAAATGTTTTGCTTGATTTCTAAATTTGCCTTGATTGCTGCATTTGTATCTTTTGGCCGAAGCAAGCAATATCATATCCACAATGTAAACTGGCAATAAATCATGAAATTTCAAGTCTGAGATTTTACTATGACCAGATTCTGATCATGTCTTTTTTACTGCAAAGTCTTGAAGGCGTGGAAGCTTTTAGGATACTATGAATCAGTACTGACTTGTTGTTTTACCATCGGAATTTAATGAACCATTACAGGTTTACTATGGTGCTCTAGTAAGGGTCGCTTTAAAGACAGTCGTGTCAGCTAAAAAAAACGTGACCCAAAACAAACTTTTTTTTCAGATCAATACCCCAAATCTGAATTTTGAGATACAGACTAAAACGGAGAACTACAACATCTATTCAACGTTCATCACCGCACGTATTTCAGTCTCTTAATGTTCCGCTGCAAACCGCCACAGCCAAGCGAGTTTGTTGTCCGCCGTAACTTGATGGAGAGACAAAAACTCTCTAAGCAACCTTTGAGTTATTTGTCTGCCTCCGAAGCTCTCCCGAAGTATGAAATACTCTGTTCGGATCCCGTCAAGATCCTCTTCGTCCGCAAGACTCCGGTCCCAATTACAATCGAGCTTAATTTGGTTTTTGATTACTTTAAACAGATCTTCTCAACAATGGGCTCCCTTTTGGTACCAAGTAGAAAATTTCCTCCCTTTCTAAACTATACCAAATGTTATATTACATAATACTCAAGATTTGCACATAAGCCTACAGTTCAGACGAGTTCTGATTGGCTATTCTCTTGAAAAGTTGCCTTGCCTCCCTTTTTGCAATGGGGAGGCAATTGTTGAAAGATCCCTTTAAACTGCTCCTTTAGGGAAATCAGTGTCTTTTCCCTATCCCAGCAGTCCATCAACCGACATTGCCTGAAATTCAATGAACACATTAAATAAATATTCTTTCATTAGACTAAATTTTCCATAAAGCTAAAATAGCAGTGCGAAAGTTGCAAAATTTTTCAGAAATTAAGGTTTACAAAATATCAGAGCACTTATGACAGTACTTCTGTTAACAGCCGATCCACTTTCATTTCATTAAAGATTGAAGAAATGGCGCGGTGGTAGTGCAGTTTCACCTCCCCATTCCTATGAAAATTTTAAAGATCGTTAATGTCATGCACGCTGATGAAAATTTAATGTCATGCACGCTGATGAAAATTGAAAAGTTTTTTCTCTATAAAATTATACTACTCTCTCGCTAACTTTAACTTTAACTTTAACGAAAAGTTGGGTTTTAGTGACAGTTTTTATCTCTGTGCTTCCAAAATTTGAACTGGGGAAAATTAACGTTTAGTTATAAAAATCCTTGGCTGAGATTCCTCTAAAGTTTTTGTATACCCAGATCGTTCCCAACGTCAAGTCTCTCTATCGAACCCTTTCCAGACGGCAACCGCTTAAGTCTCAACTTTTTTACGTTCATCGGACTTATCTGCCTCTGCGTTTAACTATTATGCAATTATCCATTTATCAGACTTATATGACTCTATTTTTACCCTGTTATGCGTTATTCAGATACTCTGCTCCGACTTTTATGCATTCATCGGCCCTACGTGCCTCTATATTCTGAGTTTTTTTGCACTCATCGGACTAACGTGCCTCTATGATCAGACTAATATGCGCTCATCAGATTTTTGTGCCTCTACGTTCAGACTTTTTATGCCTTCATCAGACTAATATGACTTTATTCTCAGACTATTATGGGTTCTTCAGACTTACATGCCTCTATGTTCAGACTAATATGCGTTCGTCAAACTGATGTGCCTCTCTGCTTAGACGGACATGCCTTCATCAGACCTATGCACCACTATGATCAGAATATTGTGCATAAATAAGACTTTTGTGCATCTGTGTTGAGAGTTTTATGCATTCATCAGACTTATGTGCTTACATAATAAAACTAGTATGCGTTCATCAGAATTTTATGCGATCATGCGCAGACTAATATGCAGCATCCATCAAAATTATGTGGCGTCATGCTCAGACTAATATGAGTTAATCAGACCTATCTGCCTCTATGCTCATCCTAAAAAGCGTTCATCATACTTATGCTCAACTATGCTCAGACTAATTTATATACTTTCATCAGACTTACGTGCCTTTATGCTCAGACTAATATGCATTCCTCATAGCTATGTGCCTCTATGTTCAGAGTAATATTCTTTCAACAGATGTGTGCGCCTCTACGTTGAGAATTTAATGCATTCATCTGCTTTTGGGCCCCTATACTCAGTTTTTATACCTTCATCAGACTTGCGTTTTTTTGAGTTCAGAATTTTACCCATTCATCACACCTTTGTGCCCTATGCTTATACATTTTATGAATTTGCCAGACTTGTTAATGCTGTTGTTCTGTCACCAGATTTTCGTGCGTTCATGTCCTGACTATTGCGAGTTCATGATAAGACGCTTGTTTGTTCATGTCCAGACTTTCATAAGTCGTTCCATGATTTCAGACTATTCAATTTTGAACGCAACACAATCTCCTACTACGGCCAATTGCTTAAATGATTTTTTAACAATCCTATATGAGGGATGGCAAAACTTCGTTAAAACTGAAGTCTCTTCAAGTAGTTTTTTCTTACCCTTGGCGGCAAGTCCAAACGAAGCGTGAAAACATATTGTCGGCAAAGTAAGCTCCACTGTGAACCTCCCCTGTACAGTCGCGCACATCCGCGCATGTTGGCACATATGGTATAATGTGTTTTCTGAACAGTCTGTCATTTACAGAAATGTATGGGAAGCCACATGTTCGAACGTGTTCTTTCGCTTCCGTTCCAGGGATGTTTTCTGTGTAAAAGCAGTCAATTTGATGGGGCAAAAGTGCTCCCAGTGAACTGAATCTTGGTACCCATTGATAAGAGACATACTAAATGTTGGTAAATCTTGACATGCTACTTATCAAGAAAATATCAAGATATGTACGAACTTTCAAGATCTTTGCATGGGTGTCAAGAAACAAGATCTTGGCAAGATTTCCAAGAAAGATTAACCATGACTTTGCAAGATTTACCAAGTTGTAAAAATTGAATAGTCGCATTCTCGAGTCAAAGTTGCATATCGATAAAAAACAACTAACTTTAGATAGGAGAAAAAGACCTCTACTGAAATAAACCCCCATTTGACTGTTAAAGAGCTGCGCATTTTTTGCACATTTATTGAGAATTTATAGCGCAATATTCTCGTACCGTGACCATGCCTCAGCGACAAGTGGGAGATATTAAACTATCACAACCGACCGAATTACAACGAGTCAATTTCCATGGGGAGCTTACTTCCTAAACCCACCAAATACACATGTTCTTTCGGGACTGTCAGGGCTAAATTTTTAAAACTCACTTATTGCCGTGTAAACTTGATTTCAAATTAAACTAAAACTGCTTTTTTTTTAAAAAAAATTTCTCGGGTATTTTACTCCGAGAAATTAACAAATTAAATTTAAAGTTTCTCTGGAGCTCAAATTAATGAACAGGAGCTCAAATTTTCTCAAATAAAATACATTTTTTGAAAAATTTTTCTTGGCGATTTTTCTTTTTCCAGGCGTTTTTGTTACCCAGGCTGAGGTGCCAGACCGAAAGTTGACATATACAGACCATGTCTTATACCGTCCATATGTTTATTCCTCCCCACACTGAAAGTACCTATGTTCAGTTTTGCGTGCTTTCAAAAATTTTTGTGCTTTCATCGTGCGTTCAAAAGACCTTATGTCCAGACTTTCCTGTATTCGAATTTGACTATTTCCAGACTTTCGTGTATTCTAAATTGCTTCTTTCCAGATTTTCATTTGCTCAAAAATTTTTGTGCGTTCAAAAGGCTGTATATCCAGACTTTCGTGCGTTCCAATTTAAAACTTTTGGTCGCCAAATTTAAAAATTTGTGCGTTCATGTCCAGATTTTGTACGTTCAAAAAATTATCATGTCCGGACTTTCAATTCAAATTTGCAATTTTAGTTCCAATATGAGGTCAGTTTGGGATAGAATCAAATTCTGTCAAGATCCGAAAACGATGACACAAGCAAAGACTGAACGGAACTTGAGCACTCAGCAGCTGTTAATGATTTAGGCTCTTTTCAAAGTTGAACAAATTATAATGAACTGACAAATGTGGTAAAAACAGAGTCAATTTTTTCCAGAGAACTCATTATTGGTTTCAAAACCGTTGTCAAATTTAGGCATAGTGACTCTCAATTGTTTCTAATCGAATCAATTACGATTTCAAGATTATATTTTAAGAGCTTAAAACGATTGCAAAAATGTTGTCTTCTTAATGGCCATGAGGCGAAAACCAGTAAAAACGGAGATTTAGATGAGCGTATTATGACCATAAAATCTCTACACGGCCTTTGTTTTCAATCGGAGTAGATACCTCATTTCGATTTTTTTTAAGCCCACTGAAAAAATCTAATCATCAATTCTGGAACGTACATAATTCACAGCTGCGTTTTGGTTGCATTGGAACTTTTTTTCAGGCTAGAAGCTTTTTGATTCTAGTCAACTTGTTGATTTAGGAGGCTTGATTGTGAATCTAGTCAGCTTGTTGATTTAGGAGGCCGCTCGCTGATCCTCTTACAATAATATTTACCTAATAATCAAATTTTCAATTCTCTGAGTAGACCTGTTTTGGTTCCACTTGTCATTTGAAGTTTATTCAAATAACATTTTTCAACCTAGAAGTTTAAATTAGTCGCGAGAAGCGCTACCCTGGTTAAACAAATCAGTTCTGTTGCAGATGTTAATTGTTGGTGTAGAAAATTGAACCTAAATTTTACGCAATTGAAGCAGGAAAAATTTCATATTTTGATAGAAAATCTTTAAAACAGCCATAGGTGGAACCAAGGGGTATCTTTCATCAAAACCTGTATTCGGTGGTGTATTTGTTTGAAATCCTTTAACACGTTTTTTTTCCGAATCTCGAATTGAATTGGATGTCAAAATTTTATGAAGATTTTAATTATACCGACAAAGTTAAAGGAGCAAGAGGAAAATGATCAGGCGTGATTTTTTTCACTATTTTGTCAAATGTAGTATCAGAGAACAGATTTTATAGTTTCAATTTGGTTACAATCAATTTTTTCTGAAATATGGTAGTGACAGTCCATTATTTGGCAAGTTGGTGTCTTTTTCATGACTTTTTAAATACGTTTCATTTGTTCTGGGATATAGACACGCTGTTGTGTTGTACTAAATACGTCAAATATTTCTATAACACAAAAAGTATTGAGTAACGTACTTTTTGTTCTCATTATAACAAGTTTCATGTTAATTCAATTCGATTTTTTTTACCGCATATGATTACCTCATTGCCAAAATTTCAATAGATAAATTAGAATCAAAGGGGATCTTTGATAATTTTGAAAAAAAACAGGACAACTTAAAGGACAACATCTTAAGATCACTGTAGCCAGGGCCCAAATTGCCACAGGGTGCCCAGGTTGTGTTAAATTGTCCTGTTTTTACCACATATGGGTTACCTCATTGACAGAAGCTCAATAGATAAATTAGAATCAAATAGGATTAATGATACTTTTTTTGAAAAACAGGACAACTTAAAGGACAGCATCCTAAGATCACTGTAGCCAGGGCGCAGGTTACCCAAGGTGCCCAGGTTGTATTAAGTTGTCTTGTTTTTTTACCATAACTGAGTCACCTCATTGACAGAAGCTCAATAGATGAATTAAAATCAAAGGGGATTAATGATATTTTTTGGAAAAAGAGGACAGCTTAAAGGACAGCATCTTAAGATCAATGTAGCCAGGGTCCAGTTAGCCCAGTGTGCCCAGGTTGTGGTAAGTTGTCCTGTTTTTACCACATATGGGTTACCTCATTGACAGAAGCTCAATAGATAAATTAGAATCAAATGGGATTAATGATATTTTTTTTTGAAAAACAGGACAACTTAAAGGACAGCATCTTAAGATCACTAAAGCTAGGGCGCAGGTTACCCAAGGTGCCCAGGTTGTATTAAGTTGTCTTGTTTTTTTACCATAACTGAGTCACCTCATTGACAGAAGCTCAATAGATGAATTAGAATCAGAGGGGATCATTGGTATTTTTGAAAAAAACAGGACAACTTAAAGGACAACATCTTAAGATCACTGTAGCCAGGGCCCAGGTTACCCAGGGTGCCCAGGTTGTGTTAAGTTGTCCTGTTTTTTTACCACATATGCGTTACCTCATTGACAGAAGCTCAATAGATAAATTAGAATCAAAGGGGATCATTGATATTTTTGAAAAAAAACAGGACAACATAAATGACAAAATCTTAAGATCACTGTAGCCAGGACCCAGGTTGCCCAGGGTACCCAGGTTGTGGTAAGTTGTCCTGTTTTTACTACATATGGGTTACCTCATTGACAGAAGCTCAATAGATAAATTAGAATCAAATGGGATTAATGATATATTTTTTTGAAAAACAGGACAACTTAAAGGACAGCATTTTAAGATCACTGTAGCCAGGGCGCAGGTTACCCAAGGTGCCTAGGTTGTATTAAGTTGTCTTGTTTTTTACCACAACTGAGTTACTCCATTGACAGTAGTTCAATAGATAAATTAGAATCAAAAGGAATTGATGATATATTTTGGAAAAACAGGACAACTTAAAGGACAGCATCTTAAGATCACTGTAGCCAGGGCCCAGTTTGCCCCGGGTACCCAGGTTGTATTAAGTTGTCTTGTTTTTTTACCACAACTGAGTTACCTCATTGACAGTAGTTCAATAGATAAATTAGAATCAAAAGGAATTAATGATATATTTTGGAAAAACAGTAAAACTTAAAGGACAGCATCTTAAGATCACTGTAGCCAGGACCCAGGTTGCCCAGGGTGCCAGGTTGTGTTAAGTTGTCCTGTTTTTTACCACATATGCGTTACCTCATTGACAGAAGCTCAATAGATAAATTAGAATCAAAGGGGATCATTGATATTTTAAAAAAAAACAGGACAACATAAATGACAAAATCTTAAGATCACTGTAGCCAGGGCCCAGGTTGCCCAGGGTGCCCAGGTTGTGGTAAGTTGTCCTGTTTTTTTCACCACATATGAGTTACCTCATTGACAGAAGTTCAATAGATAAATTAAAATCAAAGGGGATTAATGATATTTTTTTGGAAAAAGAGGACAGCTTAAAGGACAGCATCTTAAGATCAATGTAGCCAGGGTCCAGTTTGCCCAAGGTGCCCAAGTTGTGGTAGGTTGTCCTGTTTTTACCACATATGGGTTACCTCATTGACAGAAGCTCAATAGATAAATTAGAATCAAATGGGATTAATGATACTTTTTTTGAAAAACAGGACAACTTAAAGGACAGCATCTTAAGATCACTGTAGCCAAGGCACAGGTTACCCAAGGTGCCCAGGTTGTATGAAGTAGTCTTGTTTTTTTACCACAACTGAGTTACCTCATTGATAGTAGTTCAATAGATAAATTAGAATCAAAAGGAATTAATGATATATTTTGGAAAAACAGGACAACTTAAAGGACAGCATCTTAAGATCACTGTAGCCAGGGCCCAGTTTGCCCCGGGTGCCCAGGTTGTATTAAGTTGCCTGTTTTTTTTACCACATATGAGTTACCTCATTGACAGAAGTTCAATAGATAAATTAGAATCAAATGGGATTAATGATATTTTTTTTGAAAAACAGGACAACTTAAAGGACAGCATCTTAAGATCACTGTAGCCAGGGCGCAGGTTACCCAAGGTGCCCAGGTTGTATTAGGTTGTCTTGTTTTTTTTACCACAACTGAGTTACCTCATTGACAGTAGTTCAATAGATAAATTAGTATCAAAATGAATTAATGATATGTTTTGGAAAAACAGGACAACTTAAAGGACAGCATCTTAAGATCACTGTAGCCAGGACCCAGTTTGCCCCGGGTGCCCAGGTTGTATTAAGTTGCCTGTTTTTGTACCACCTATGAGTTACCTCATTGACAGAAGTTCAATAGATAAATTAGAATCAAAGGTGATCAAAGATATTTTTTGGAAAAAACAGGACAACTTAAAGGACAGCATCTTAAGATCAGTGTAGCCAGGGACCAGGTTGCCCATGGTGCCCAGGTTGTGTTAAGTTGTCCTGTTTTTTTTTACCCCATCTGAGTTACCTCCTTGACAAAATTTCAGTAGATAAATTAGAATCAAAAAGGATTTTTGATATATTTTGAAAAAAACAGGAAAACTTAAAAGACAACATCTTAAGATCACTTTAGCCAGGGCCCAGAGTGCCCACCTTAGACGAAACTCTGTTCGACTTAATAAAGTTTAGACGGTGCCGTAGAAATTTTTTTACGGCGCCTTCCAACACCGTAATAATTTTCCCCATCGCTTATGCAAAATTTTCTAATCACCAATTTCTAGAGCCTGACCAGTTATAAACGATTTTAAAATTAACGCTTATCTTCAATTTATTTTGTCTTATACTTTAGCAATGGGTATAATTCTTCACAGCTCTGAAGAGTAATAAAAATGTCCATGGCATCGTATATGCAAGCAAGTTTTGTAAGTTTTCGAAGTTTTTTTCAATTTTTTTTAAATTTTCAATCAACCCCAATGGTCATAAAACTTCACTTCGAAGCATTTCAAAATTAAAAAACTCAGTACTGCATAATTTAGTGCCGTATCAACTTTAGGAGGCCTTCTAAGCTATTTTTATTGGACATGTACTTTAGTATGTACCCCAAAGTGTCAATCAAAATCAACTCTGTCAGTTGGCAAATTATACAAATCATAGGAGAACAGTGAAAGTGCCTTTTTGAATCAAATAAACAACACAAAAAATGGAATTATTTAAATGCAAATCTTAAATAGAACAAAGAGCAATTTCTCTATAGTGGCGTCAGTGGTTGATATGCTAAATTTTTGAGCTATTACACAAATTGGGCAGCAAATTTGATACCTAGTAGCTCAAATGATTCAAATATTTTATATTGAAAAAATTCTCAATGTACGATTTTTGATGTACTAAATCAAATGTCCTATTTTATATTTTATTAGCCATGTAGCTGCAGGTGCCAAGCCACGAATAAAAAAGGGAGGGGTTAAAAACAATCGGTAGACAGGAAAACTCTCAAGTAAGAGTTAACTTGACTTAAGAAAACTCTCCGATGTTTTTTAATGTTTTTTTTAAACTTGTTTTGGATTATTTTTTGTGGCTAGAGGGTTTAAGTGCGCGGTTTAAATGTTTGCTCAGGCTTACTCTGTGAATTGATTCAGTAACTCCACAACTGCCAGTACCAATCCTTCTATGAAAAAGGAAGGTAGGAAGCAATACAAAAATTATATCAACAAATATCAAAAAGTCATTTTTTAACTTGAATAAATAATACTCCGACAATTGTTAAGCCGTTTTTTTAAACTTACTAAAATAGTATGGCACTATATTAAACTTGGTACGGCCTTAGAACCGCACCTTGTTTAGCTTCATCCGATCTATATGCGGTAACTTAGTTCGGCCATGCTACGGGTTGTAAAAAACTTATTAGGATCCTAGTACCGTTTTTATATACTGCTTTACCACTCTACCGCTTTAGCGCTTTACCTAAAAATAATTAAGCGCCCCATGTAATTTCCTTTAGTGAAATTATAAGGCAGATTACAAACGGATTGAAATCAAATTTATAAAAAAAAGTCTGTGATTCAAATTGTGTAACTAATCGTCTGAAATGAGCACTAATGGTAGCACATGTAGCATTGGATACTTACCTGCATTGCTAGCTAGGGTTGCTCGTCATACACAATTCTTAGTAGTCATACTAGGTCATATATGATTCCTAGTATTCATACAAGGTCATATATGATTTGTATGATTTCTTAGTAGTCATACAAGGATCATATATGATTTCCTAGAAATCATACAGGGATCATACAAAAAATTCAAAGCCTAAAAACTGTATATCTTTTATTTTCTTTTGATGTTGAAAATTTTTCCTGGAAATCATACAAGGTCATATATGACACATAAAACATTAATTGGTTTCAAAAATTCGCGTATAATGTAGTCAGAGGACATAATAAATTATAATATCGCATTTGCATTCCACATTTGACTCTTTGTGTGAGCGAAAAGATTAACTTTCCAACTTAAATATATTCAGAAAATGAAATTGAGATAATCTGCAAAATTTTTTTCAAATATTTTTTTTTATAAACGAGCATTCACAGGTATAAGCTGGCTTCAGAGAATATCTGAACTTTAATTATGTATTTGGATTTACTCTCTAATTGCGTGCCTAACTTTGCAAATGACTTTGTACGTTTGGGTCTTTTGGCGGATCACAAAGTGATGCCGGGGAATCATATAAGTGAGTCCTTGCCGAATTAAATTTTTAAGACATAAATGGTTAAGAATTTATGAAAAATAGATGTATGATTCTTAGTATTCATACCAGGATCATATATGATTTCTTTGTAGTCATACAAGGTTCATATATGATTTCCTAGTAGTCATATATGATTTCTTAGTAGTCATACAAGGATCGTACTAGGAAATACGTTATGATTTGTATGATACCATATATGATCCTTGTATGACTACTAAGAAGTGGTGACCTGGGAGATTATGAAAATGTAATTAAACGGAAAGTAAAATTACCTTAACGTCCGAATTCCAAAGTTGAAAAACGTTTTCACTCACATTTATCAATAGTAGGAAACACTTTTATCTGCACTGTACGCGACCGATATTTGCTTTTTTGACATCTATTTTTAAAAAAATAACCTAAAGCAAATTACTGAATGAAAACATTTTGAACGAAATTTTTTTGCTTTGGTTCATATGATGCTTGTACTATATATTATCTGAATTTTTTTTGCAATCCTGCTTTTTCACAATGCCGGCAAATTAGGTTCTGTTGAAACTTTGTCTTCTAACCGGTGAGTGTCTTTATTTAGATCTCTTTTGTTTCTGCTCCCACTAAATTATGCCCTCTCAGTTAGAGAGCACGAGCCATTATTCAGTAAATCTATCAAAACAGATGCGTTTTGGAAGGTGCAGAAAATGAGCACCAACAAATCGAGAGCAGAAATGGAAAAAAAATATCTTTCTTTTGTTTGACAAGTTTTCTCTGATCAAGTCATCAGTATCCAAAATGGGATTGATAAAATGCACGTGCATAAAAATTTCTGTTAAGAGCGAGAGTTTGTCTCGATTTAATTTACGAAAACTTATGTGGACAAAATGTGCCGCAAAAGAATCAATTAAAGTTGAAAAGTATTCTGAATTTTAGAGTCTTAAGCTGTCTATTTGTGAAGATCCAGTCCAATCTATTGGGTTGTTCGATAAATTTGTCTATAAACGTCAGTCCAGTTCCTATGAGAGTTCTATCTGCAACAACAATTCTATTGAAGGTCGTTTCAATTTATGTCATCTGGCCTGTATTTTTACTTTATGGGGAAAACAAAACTTTCACTTTACGTTGCCTTTTTTGACATGTGTGTATTGTAACTTCTGGTTTAGGATTTAACTAAGTTATTCTATCCCTTTCGACACTAATATATTGAATCTAGTTACACTTTTCACCAAAAACTTTCATTACGCAACTTTTAAATATCAATCTTTAGTTTTTTTAGGAAAATTTGTTTTAGTGGTCTAGCGGAGTTTCACATTGCCATAGAATTTTCATATTTTGCACTATTTAGATTGCCTCATCTGGCCTTGAGAACTATAATGTCTGAATCATCACGTTATTCAATTTCTGAAAAATTGTATTTGTTGAATACTCTTAGGTTCAGAAGGGTCAAAAATTTACAGATTATTTTTCCAACATATATCGTAACTTTCGCCATAGAACTACTATATTTGAAGACAACTAAACTAACTTAACGATCAAAAACTACTGGCAAAATAAAATTTCGAACACAATTTAATTCAGAACCAATTGGAAACTTCTCTTAACAGTTCAATATGAACCTTATAATCAGTCCCTGTGGCACAATATTTTGTTTGGAATCTCAGTCCCAAATCATAATTCACCAGAACAGTGGTAAGAGAATCCAGTATTGTGTCAGCTACCTTATTTGTTATGGTCAACTTCAAATTTTCATCTAATCTCTTTCTATAATAACTCACCAATGGAGATGGGTGGCATCGTTCTCCCTCCCGAACTGCCTTCTATCAGCATATATTTCTCTGAAGTACAAAGGATCTTGCTTTCTCTCGGTGATCAAAGGATTCAACAATTGTGAAATTTGTTGAGAAGGATAACAAAAACTAGCTAAAAAGCATTTAAATTAGATAAACAATAATGTGGATCTGAGAAATGAAGTTTGAATAAATAAGTGAAAAAGCAATTCAATTCAACGCCCCTATCTTTAAGTAACATTGCGTTGATTTTGTTGTAGTCGGCAACAAAGCAGAAGGGCTCGGTATAATTATGAATAATTATGAAATAGTATTATTGTTTCGTTGTCACCATAGCTCACTCTGCCTGACCCTTTTACATGTATTGAAATACCTTTTGTGGAATAAAGCAAAAAAATTGGATCTATTAGTCCCCTATTTTAAGTTGGCGCAATCACGTGATCCTGTTGACTCATTTATCACCATTTTGTTCCAAACTAAAAAAGAAATAACTGGAAACATGAAAATCTTGTTGAGCAAAAAATTATGCAAGAAATTTTATTCATTAAACTGTAAGCGTTTCTGTGTTATCAAATTCCTTTGCAGGAAAGAGCATAGAATCTATAGCACAACTAAATGAAGAGGTAGGTTCTTTTCTTCTGCGATACGCAAATTGCAAGTTTGAGAATGGCGAAAAATCATAGTCAACTTCTGGCTATGTTGTAGAACGCAGGAAAAAGTCATAACCAGATACTGCGAGAAGTTAGGTAATTTAGGTCAAATTAGACAAGTTAATTAGGTGTTTGAAATAAAAGTTCTTTCTTAAAGGTTTATTGTTTAGAAGGCGCCAGAGAGGCGAGTTGAGTGATATATCTTAAACAAACAAATTCATGAACAAAAGAATATTGAGCTGTCGATATATTTCGTTTACTTAGCAAAGTTGTATTTGTGCATCAGGCCAAAGTTGAAATGAGTGATTTAAGTTTAGAAGTAAAATAGAGAGCGAACGTTTGAAATGAACTAGATACTTTGAACAGAATTGGTAATTCAATTTGAAGTAAATAAAAGTTTCATTTTGATTTTGCAAAATATTTGGCACCCCCATACCTGGTACCCCTTAACTCTTTAAGTCATATTCATCATTCGACTCTGAAAATTTGTAGGCATGTTCCCCTATTGATTTTCCATATGAAATAGGGATGCACGGCCGGTTACACCTTTTTGATCTGAGTTAGTTAAGTAGAGTTTTGATGATATAGAGTAAACAAAGGTGCTATTTTGAAGTGACAAACATAAGGGGGAGCAGAACTTGGTGCCATGCATCTCCTGAAGTAATATTCATCGGAAATTTACCAAATTTTAACGTCAGGTACATTCAATGGCCCTCTCAGTCTAGTATACCTATTGGGCCAATTCGATCACCCAACCCCGCGCTATTAACATAGGAAGAAGAGTGATTTCAAGGTTTTCGATTTTTTTAATGGAAAAATGATGGTCTGAGTATGATATAAACCTAATTAAGGGTTACAATGGATATTAAGTTTAGAGTAATGTATGAGATGATCATGGAAAAGGATTAGGATAACTTTTTGTGTATTCTGCGGAAAATAGGTTTTTTTGCCGGAAGATAGTTAGCACTTAAATTGAAACAGTAATTTCTCTAAAATTTGAAGTCGGATTGAACTGAAATTTTGCCTGATAGATTAACTTGGGTACGAGGAATCCGATTTTGAGGTCAGATTTGACCCCAGACCAATCCCCACGGACTTATCGAGAGCCGGTGCTGCGGGACGTTAAATTTGAATTGCTCGTTGAGTATTGGTAGCAGCCTTATGATTTTTGGAGTGTTAGTGTATCATTCCAAGGTTTTTCTATTTTTGCAACTTTTAAGTTCGGAGAGCGAACGGAAGTTGGTGCTTCGGGATAACGCGAGTGCCAAAAACCGGCAATTGGCCGTTTTGAGCGGCTGAATGGCTTTGAAATTGTAATAATATGATAACCTGAGACAGTTATGAAATTCCAACCCCGGTCAATTTTGACGAACTTGGATTTTTTTGGGCTTCGTCACCCACGAATCTTTTTAAAAACTTCAAATTGCAAATGACTCTCAACGGCTAATCCGCTGGTCACAAAACTTGGCAGACAGGTTGGTGGCACCCTATATTTACTAGAAATTTTAATCCGAAGACGTTTTGACCACCACTTCCCGAGTTATTAAGTCTGAATTTTTGGGTTCATCCAGGAGGTTGTTGAAAAGTCTGCACGGTCTTTACCCGTATTCTAGGGAGATAGGACATGAATTTTTGTGGGTAGGTTCAACTATGGAAGGACTTTTCATGACAATAATTAATTTTATCAACTTGACCACTCATTTTGGACGGGTGACCTTTGGATGATCTCAAGTGGTCAAATTTTTAGGTTTTTAGGAAAACTGGACTCATCGGCATGTAAAATTACAGTGACTTGCATGAAATGGTTTCAAAAATGAAATTACAATTGATCTTTGGTTTAGGGTTGAGTTTAGTTATTTATTCAATACATGATGCTTGCTAGGGATTGATTGCAGATAGTTGATTTAATAGCGGAAATAGAGGAATAAGAACTTTTCAGAGATGTTCATTGTTTACTAAGCAAACACTTATTCAAGTGCAGACATGTAAAGCGCATATATGAGATGAAGGGAAGCAAACAAAACCCTACGACAGAATCTGACAGCTTTCAAGTGAAAGTTGCAATTTTTACTTAATAGATCAATGTTTGTTTGCTTAAGATAAGAGCCTATTGATTGAGTATAGAATGGAGTGACACAAAAAAATTTAAGCAGACTTTTGAGATTTTTGGGAGAATTTTCGAAGTTTGGACACAAAAGAGATTTTTGCACAAGTGAGAAAAAGCAAAAAAGCAGTTGGTTTAGTGGGACTAAACTTTAATAGATAGTGTGAAAAAGCAAAGAAGAGATTGAGGCTTAGACTGATCTCTCAGTTTTGTAATTACAAATTTGTAATTACAAGACCAGTTGGGATAATGTGAGAGTTTTTGATTTAGTTTTTTTGTAAAGTGAATTGTGGATATTGTATTTATTATTATTTTAAACACTATTACAGATTGCCTTAAGTTTGTCCTTTACAATGATGTGCAATCAACTTGAATTGATAATACGAGCCCCATTGTGAAATAAGTTATTTCAAGACAATATAATTTGCAACAGCATACAAGAGTGAAGGAGGGGAAATAGCAGAGTAAAAAAAACGCTTGCATCACCAATTCAAACCCTTTAGTTTATCTCTATTTGATCAATCTTCTGAACGACTAAATCCACTCACTGTTGAGTCTAGCAGAAATTCAGAAGACGAGAGTGGCGCTCCTGGGTGGGCCTCGTTTCTTTGTTAATTTTTGCTGTGGATTATTTTCTGATTATTTGGAGAGCGTGCGATAGTTTTCGTCGGAGAAACTACTAAAAGCGCACCAAAAGTCGGCCTATTTTTGCGATTGGGGATGCCTTGTTTGATTATGTTAGGTTATCAATTAGTGAAGCATTTTCCTTCAACAGGCTACGAATTTTGGGAAGTTTGGCGTGAAAATTATTTGGGCACTGGCTAGAAGCTGGGATGGACTGATGAAGAGATGATGAAGTGGTTGCCTGAAAAATTGTGGGGGGGCCTTGATTGCAGTAAGTGATTTACCAAGAGGTTTTTGGTGGTCGACTCCAGGGAGCAAGCATGGACACTGACCGAGACGCTTTATCAGTTTGACACACGATTGTCTGACAATACAATTTTTTTGAGCGAAGCTAAAATTTGTTTTTTAGAGGGAAAGTGGAAGTAGGGCGGAATTCATTGAAACCAGTGATGCTGTGGATCAGAAAAGGCGACAGCAGTGTGTTTAAAGGCAAGCGGTTGATGCAAGTGGAAGCGTTGGTACTTTTTTAATCGATGAATTTTGGCAACCTGAAAAAAGTTCTGAATGGTTGGGCATTGGTTCAAGCTGTGGTGTATCAAGAAAAAGAGCTTTGATCAAAGAACTGTTCGGAGAAATGGAAGATACAAGAATTGCTGAGAGTGGTAATATAACATGAAATCTAGGTTACGGCGATGAAGTGCAAACCGGAACTGAGGTCGAGTGTACAGAGGAAGTTTGTGGTCAAATAAATCAAGAAATTTATAGAGCAGCGCTGGGAACAGTGGCATCAGAAAAGTTCCGACAGAAAAAAAATCATTGAGCGGAGTAATGAGTCTTGTGGACCAGATGAGCATCATGCTATGGTAAAACATTTTTTACTGTCACCGGAGTCTGAGGAGCTAAACGATGAACAGTTGGATGAATACTGTTTGTTTGAAGAGATTTCGGATGCAGATTTTTCCGATTTAGAGGAAATCAAGGTCTACGGTGCGAGAAGGGAGACACGTTTTCCGCGAGTTTGAAATCAGTAGCTTGCGACAATGTAACAACAATAGCGAGCAATTTTGGCGCTGGTGTCAAAGCTAGCAGAAACGTTATGTTGATAGCCCGGGGCTTGATGGAGCTAAAAACAAGAGATTTGGACCAGAGGTTCTGCAATACAGCCTAGGAGGGAGGACTCCAGCGGGTTTTTGAATGAAAATGAGCAGAAAGAGGAGAGAAGGATTGCATCGCAATTTCCGGAGATTTCAAGGCTGTTGTTGGAGAACTGATCGTTATGCAAGAAAGAGAGGTGGAGTCGTATGGAAGCATCTAGACAGCAGTCATGGCAGAATTGCAAGAAAAATGGCAGCTACAGTAGAAAAGGAGATGGACATCCATTCAAGCATCAGAGGAAGAAGGTTTTCATGTACAGATGCACGAGTGTATGACGAGAGGGACGTTGACAGCTAAGTTATTACAGCTGTTCAAACCAACTTTTGCCGATAGTACTTAACTTATTTAACTTGTTTTATCAAGACAATTTGATCAAGCACTATAGCTGTAGAAAAAAATTTCTTCAAAAAAAGACGATTTTGGGAAATGTGTAGTTTTGGTAGATCTATATTTAGATTTGTTTTTTACTTTATTGATTTTTGGGTTCCCGGGAAGATGTATGTCAGAGGCAATAGAGTTTGCTCAAAAATCAATGTTATAGGATTAGGTAAAATATGTTAGAATGTGAAAATCTGTTTCCAAATCTGATTTAATCAACCGCTATTCAATTTTTTTTGCAGTTAGTTCATATTAACCCGGAGCTAAAAAAAGTGGTTCACTTCACTAGGTCGACTATTGTTAAAGTACGCAGGAGTAAGTTAATCGGGTTATAGTAGAACGGCCTACAATTATTCGGGAGAATAATAATCTAGGAGGGAGGAGTGTAGAACGCAGGAAAATTTAATAACCAGATACTGCGATAAGATAGGTAAATTATGTTAGCTTAGACATGTTAAGTAGGAGTGTGATATAAGCGTTCTGTCTTAAAGGTTTATTGTTTTGAAGGCACCAGAGTGGCGAATTGAATGATATATCTTATACAAACAAATTCATGAACAAAAGAATTTCGAGCTGACGATATACTTCTTTTACTTAGCAAAAATTTATTTGTGCATCAGCCAAAGTTGAAATGAGTGATTTGAATTTAGACTGATGAACAAAAGCATATTGAGCTCTTGATATACTTCGTTTACTTAGCAAAGTTAAGGGGCATCAGGTCGAACTTGAAAAGAGTGATTTAAATTTAGAAGTGAACTAGAGGCCGAACATTCGAAGTTAACTATCTACTTTGAACAAAATTGGAATTTCAAATTGACGTAAAAAAAGTTCCATTTTGAATTTGCAAAATATTGGTCACCCTCTAACCTGGTACCTCTCATCTCTGTAAGTTATATTCATCATTGGACTCAGAAAAATTGTGGGCATGTTCCCTTAATGATTTTTTATGTAAAATAGGATGCGCGGCGGTTACACTTTTTGTTCTGAGTTTGTTAAGTAGAGTTTTCTGGATTGAGATGAAACAAAGGTGCTATTTTGAAGTGACAAAGATTAGGGGGTAGGAGAACTTGGTACCATGCGTCTCTTGAAATGATATTCAGCGTACGTTTACCAAATTTTTATGTCAGATACTTGCAATGGTCCTCTCAGGCTTGTATACCTTTTGGGCCAATCCGACCACATAACTCCAAGCTATTAACACCTGAAGTAGGGTGGTTTGAAGATTTTTGATTTTCTGAAGGAAAAAATAACCGTTTGAGTATGAGATGATCATGGAAAAGGATTAGGATAATTTTTTGGGTATTATTCTGTAAATAGGATGTTTTTGCCGGAAGATAGTTAGCACTTAAACTGAAATAATAAATTCTCTAAGGGTTGAAGTCGGACTGACCTGAAGTTTTGCCTGATAGACTAATTTGGGTACGAGGAATCCAATTTTGAGGTCAGATTTGACCCCAGATCAATCCCCACGGAACTACCGCGCGGGACGTTAAAATCGAATTGCTCGTGGAGTATTGTTAGCAGCCTTATGATTTTTGGAGGGTTAGTGCAAGGTTTCAAGCGCTTTTTTTGGTGCTATTTTAAACTTCCGGATACGACCGGAAGTTGGAAGTTCGGGATAACCCCTTTGCCGAAAACAGGAAATTAGCACTTTTGAGCGCCTGAATGGCTTTGAAGAGGTAATAATAGGATAACCTGAGACAGTAAGTGACAAGAATTCTCACCCCAGTCAATTTTGACAAACTCGGATATTTAGGGTTTTGGCAACCACGACTCTTTTAAAAAAATTTCAAATAAAATGACTCGCAACGGCTAATCCGCTGGTCACAAAACTTGGCAGACAGGTTGGTGGCACCCTATATTTACTAGAAATTTTAATCCGAAGACGATTTGACCACCACTTCCCGAGTTATTAAGACTGAATTTTTGGGTTCATCAGGCAGGTTGTTGAAAATTGTGCGCGGTCATTGCTCGGGTTCTAGTGGGAGATAGGCCAAGAAATCTTGTGAGTAGGTGCAGCTATGGAAAGACTTTCCATGACAATAAATATTTTTATCAACTTGACCCCTGATTCTGGCCGGGTGACATTTGGAGGACTTCATCAGGTCAAATTTTTAGGTTTTTAGGAAAATTGTACTCATCGGCATGTAAAATTACAGGGACATGCATGAAAGGGTTTCAAAATTGGAAATTACAATTGAACTTTGGTTTAAGGTTGAGTTTAGTTATTAATTCAACACATGATGCTTGCTAGGGATTTATTGCAGCTAGTTAATTTAATAGCGGAAATAGAGGAATAGGAACTTTTCAGAGTTTTTCAATGTTTACTAAGCGAGCACTTATTGACATGTCAAGTGCATATATGAGATGAAGGGAAGCGGGTTTGTTTACATAAGATTCCAAAGGTCTTGTACTTATGATAAGGAGAAAGTTGAACAATGGTTGGTAGCAGTTGAATAACTGAGCATAATTTGATATTGACTTGTTTGCATATCAAACAAAGCTTTCCTACAGAATGTGACAGATTTCAAGTGTAAGTTGTAATGTTTAGTAAGAGATCAACGTTTGCTCGCTTATGATAAGAGCGTATTGGTTGAGTATAAATGTATGTGACACAAAGAACTTTAAGCAATCTTTGGAGACTTTTGGGAGAACTTCAGTAGTTTGGACAAAAGAGAGATTTTCGCACAAGTGATAAAAGCAGTTGGTTTAGTGGGACTAAACGTCAAAGGATATGGTGAAGAGCAAAGAAGAGATTGAGATTGAGACTGAACTCTGGAAGTTTGTAATTGCAAAACCAGATGGAGTACTGTGAGAGTTTTTGATTTAGTTCATTTGGGAGTGAACCGTGGATATTGTTTTTTTTAATTACTGTTAAAAATTGCGTTTAGTTTGTCCTTTCCATTGATGTGCAAGTAATTCTCTCGCAGTTGTTATCCATATAAAAACAGTTGATATTACGACCCCATTGTAACTTTACTTTTTTCAAGGCAATCTAATTTGCAACAGCATACAAGAGTGGAGGAGGGGAAATAGCTGAGTAATAAAGTAACGCTTGCTTCACCAATTTAAAACCTTTGGTTTATTTCTATGTGAAAAATCTTCTGAGAAACAGAGTCCCCTCAGAGCCTAGCAGAAATTCAGAAGATGAGAATGACGATCCTGGTTGGGCCTCTTTTCTTTGTTACTTTTTGCTGTGGATTGTTTCCTGATTATTTGGAGAGCGAGCAATATTTTTCGTCGGATAAACTGTTGAGAGCGCACCAAAAGGTGACCTACATTTGCGATTTGGGTCGCCAATTGTTTGTTTATGTTAGTTTATCAATTGTGAATTGTTTTTTTTTCACCAGACTACGACGTTTGGGAAGTGTGGCGTGAACCTTATTTGAGGACTGGCTTGAAACTGAGATGGACGGAAGAAGAAATTATGAAGTGGTTGCCTACAAAATTGTGTGGGTGGGCCTTGAATGCAGTAAGTGACTTAGCGAGAGGTTTTTACGGTCGGTCGAGGCCAGGGAGCATGCATGGACACTTCGTTTGACACATGATTGTCTGACAATCCACTTTTTTTTGAGCAAAGCTACACTTTTTTTGTAGAAGGAAAGGTGGAATTCTATGAAACCAGTGACACTGTGGAGAAAAGCAGTTGGTTTAGTGGGACTAAACTTCAAAGGATATGGTGAAAAGCGAAAAAGAGATTGAGATTGAGATTGAACTCTGGAAGTTTGTAATTGCAAAACCAGTTGGAGTACTGTGAGAGTTTTTGATTTAGTTCAATTGGGACGAGAACCGAGGATATTGTTTTTTTTATTTTAATTACTGTTATAAATTCTCTTTAGTTTGTCCTTTCCAATGATGTGCAAGTAATTCTCTCGCAGTTGTTATCCATATACAAAGAGTTGATTTTACGACCCCATTGTGACTTTACATTTTTCAAGGCAATCTAATTTGCAAGAGCATACAAGACTGGAGGAGGGGAACTAGCTGAGTAACAAAGTAACGCTTGCTTCACCAATTCAAAACCTTTGGTTTATTTCTATGTGAAAAATCTTCTGAGAAATAGAGTCCCCTCAGAGCCTAGCAGAAATTCAGAAGATGAGAATGACGATCCTGGTTGGGCCTCTTTTCTTTGTTACTTTTTGCTGTGGATTATTTCCTGGTTATTTGCAGAGCGTGCAATATTTTTCGTCGGAGAAACTGTTGAGAGCGCACCAAAAGTTGACCTACATTTGCCATTTGGGTCGCCAATTGTTTGATTATGTTAGTTTAGCAATTAGTGAATTGTTTTTCTTTCACCAGGCTACGACATTTGGGAAGTGTGGCGTGAACATCATTTGAGCACTGGCTTGAAGCTGAGATGGACGGATGAAGAGATGATGAAGTGGTTGCCTACAAAATTGTGTGGTTGGGCCTTGAAAGCAGTAAGTGACTTAGCGAGAGGTTTTTAGCGGTCGGTCGAGGCCAGGGAGCAAGCATGGACACTTCGTTTGACACACGATTGTCTGACAATCCACTTTTTTTTGAGCGAAGCTACACTTTGTTTGTTAGAGGGAAAGGTGGAATTCTATGAAACCAGTGACACTGTGGAGAAAAGCAGTTGGTTTTTTGGGACTAAACTTCAAAGGACATGGTGAAAAGCAAAGAAGAGATTGAGATTGAGACTGAACTCTGGAAGTTTGTAATTGCAAAACCAGTTGGAGTACTGTGAGTGTTTTTGATTTAGTTCATTTGGGAAGAGAACCGTGGATATTGTTTTTTTTAATTACTGTTTTAAATTGCCTTTAGTTTGTCCTTTCCTTTGATGTGCAAGTAATTCTCTCGCAGTTGTTATCCATATAAAAAGAGTTGATATTACGACCCCATTGTGACTTTACATTTTTCAAGGCAATCTAATTTGCAACAGCAAACAAGAGTGGAGGAGGGGAAATAGCTGAGTAATAAAGTAACGCTTGCTTCACCAATTTAAAACCTTTGGTTTATTTCTATGTGAAAAATCTTCTGAGAAACAGAGTCCCCTCAGAGCCTAGCAGAAATTAAGAAGATGAGAATGACGATCCTGGTTGGGCCTCTTTTCTTTGTTACTTTTTGCTGTGGATAATTTCCTGATTATTTGCAGAGCGTGCAATATTTTTCGTCGGAGAAGCTGTTGAGAGAGCACCAAAAGTTGACCTACATTTGCCATTTGGGTCGCTTGATTATGTTAGTTTATCAATTAGTGAATTGTTTTTTTTTCACCAGGCTACGACATTTGGGAAGTGTGGCGTGAACATTATTTGAGCACTGGCTTGAAACTGAGATGAACGGATGAAGAGATGATGAAGTGGTTGCCTACAAAATTGTGTGGGTGGGCCTTGAAAGCAGTAAGTGACTTAGCGAGAGGTTTTTAGTGGTCGGTCGAGGCCAGGGAGCAAGCATGGACACTTCGTTTGACACACAATTGTCTGACAATCCACTTTTTTTTAGCGAAGCTACACTTTGTTTGTTAGAGGGAAAGATGGAATTCTATGAAACCAGTGACACTGTGGATCAGAGAGTGCGAGGGAAAAGTGGACTTCAATGAAACCAGTGACACTGTGGATCAGAGAATGCGACAGCAGTGTGCTCAAAGGCAGGTGTTGATACAAGTAAGAGCAATGACACTTCCTTAATGGATTAATATCGACAACCGGCAAAAATTCGTAGGGGTTTGGCATTGGATCCAGCTGTGGTGTATCAAGAAAAGAAGCTTCCATCAAAGATCTGCTTGGAGAAGTGGAAGATACAAAAATTGCTTAGAGTGGTAGTAGGATAAGAATTCCAGATTACGGCGATGAAGTGCATATTGGAACTGCAAATAAGGAAACTTATTGAGCAGCGCTAAGCGAATATGAGAACAGTGGAATCAGAAAAATTGAGTGGAGCCTTGGGTCTTGTGGACCAGATGAGCATCATGCTATGGAAAAAGATTGTGTACTGTCACTGGAGTCTGAGGAGCTAAGCGATGAACAGTCGGATGATGACTACTTGTTTTAAGATATTTCGGACACAGATTTTTCAGATGTAAAGGAACTGGAGGTCTACGATGCGACAAGTGAGACAAGTTTTCGCGAGTTTGAACTCAGTAGCATGCGACAATGTAACATCAATAACGAGCAATTTTGGCGGTGGTGTCAAAGCTAGCAGAAACGATATGTTGGGAGCAAGGGGCTTGATGAAGTTAAAGACAGGAGATTTGGACCAGAAGGTCTGCAATGCAGCACCCGTTGCTGATGAGACACAAATGTGTACAACTGAGCGCACTGTCGACTCTTTTGAAAATTGGACAAGTTCAGGAGTTATTGATCGGCAGTTGATATATGAAACACAGAAGGGTCAAAACGATAACGCGTCGGGTGACCGATATAATTTTGCACAGTTGGGAAAGGAGCTGGAGGAATGTCTGCGATCGGAATTGAATGAAAATCAGCTTATTGGTAACGTTTCCGTCGAACCAACGGATGAGCATCAAGGGGAAAGCGCTGGAATTGACAGAACAGGCAAATTAGATCAGAAGTCAACGGCTACAGTGTTGCACAGTTGGGTTCATGATGATCAGCAGCCTAGGAGGGAGGACTTTAGCGGGTTTTTGATGGAAGTTGAGCATAAAGTGGAGAGAAGGATTGCATCACGATTTCCGGAGATCGCAAGGCTGTTTCTTGATTACCGATCGTTGAGCCGGAAAGAGAGATGGAGTCGTTTGGAAGCATCAAGACAGCAGTCATGGCAGGGTTACAGGAGAAGTCGCAGCTACAGTAGAAGAAGAGGTGGTACATTCAATAAAACGTCAGAGGAAGATGGTTTTCAAGTACAGGTGCACGAGTGTAAGAAGAAAGGGACGTGGACCTGCTCGAAATGCTTTCAAAAGTGGAGATTACAATTGTCCTTTGGTATAGTGTTGAGTTTAGTTATTATTTCAGCACACGATTTTTGACATGGATTGATTGCAGCTAGTTAATTTGATAGCGGAAATAGAGGCAAAAGAAATTTTAAGAGTTTTTCAATGTTTACTGAGCAAACATTTATTCACATATCAAGTGCATTTATGAGATGAAAGGAAGTGGGTTTGTTTACATAAGATTCCAAAGGTCGTGTACTTAAGATAAGGAGAAAGTTGAACAATGGCTTGTAGCAGTTGAATAACACAGCATAGTTTGATGTTGATTTGTTTGCACAGCAACCAAAACCTTCCGACAGAATGACAGCTTTCAAGTGAAAGTTGCGTTTTTTACTTAAGAGATCAAAGTTTGTTTGCTTAAGATAAGAGCGTATTGATTGAGTATAAATTTAGGTGACACAAATAAATTTATCAGACATTGAAGGTTCTTGGGAGAGCTTCAGAAGTCTGGACACAAGAGAGATTGTCGCACAAGTGAGAAAAAACAGTTGGTTTAGTTGGATTAAAGTTTAAAAGTTTAGTTGGATTAAAGTTTGTGAAAAGCAAAGAGGAGATTGAGATTGAGACTGAACTCTGGAAGTTTGTAATTGCAAAACCAACTGGAATAATGTGAGAGTTTTTGATGTAGATCATTTGGGAAGAAAACCGTGGATATATTTTTTTAAAAATTTTAATTACTCTTATAAATTTCTTCAAGTTTGTCCTTTCCATTGATGTGCAAGTAATTTTCTTACAGTTGTTATCCACATAACTAAAATTGATATTGCGAGACCCATTGTGAATTAAATTTTTTCAGGAGATTCCAAAGGTCTTGTACTTATGATAAGGAGAAAGTTGAACAATGGTTGGTAGCAGTTGAATAACTGAGCATAATTTGAAATTGACTTGTTTGCATATCAAACAAAGCTTTCCTACAGAATGTGACAGATTTCACCTGTAAGTTGTAATGTTTAGTAAGAGATCAAGGTTTGTTCGCTTATGTTAAGAGCGTATTGGTTGAGTATAAATGTATGTAACACAGAGAACTTTAAGCAATCTTTGGAGACTTTTGGGAGAACTTCAGTAGTTTGGACACAAGAGAGATTTTCGCACAAGTGATAAAAGCAGTTGGTTTAGTGGGACTAAACGTCAAAGGATATGGTGAAAAGCAAAGAAGAGATTGAGATTGAGACTGAACTCTGGAAGTTTGTAATTGCAAAACCAGTTGGAGTACTGTGAGAGTTTTTGATTTAGTTCATTTGGGTAGTGAACCGTGGATATTGTTTTTTTTATTTTAATTACTGTTAAAAATTGCGTTTAGTTTGTCCTTTGCATTGATGTGCAAGTAATTCTCTCGCAGTTGTTATCCATATAAAAACAGTTGATATTACGACCCCATTGTAACTTTACTTTTTTCAAGGCAATCTAATTTGCGACAGCATACAAGAGAGGAGGAGGGGAAATAGTAGACCAACAAAGTACAGCTTGCGTCACCAATTCAAAACATTTGGTTTATTTCTATTTGATCAATCTTCTGGGCAACAGAGTCCCCTCAGAGCCTAGCAGAAATTCAGAAGATGAGAATGACGATCCTGGTTGGGCCTCTTTTCTTTGTTACTTTTTGCTGTGGATAATTTCCTGATTATATGCAGAGCGTGCAATATTTTGCGTCAGAGAAACTGTTGAGAGCGCACCAAAAGTTGACCTACATTTGCGCCATTTGGGTCGCCAATTGTTTGATTATGTTAGTTTATCAATTAGTGAATTGTTTTCCTTCACCAAGCTACGACGTTTGAGAAGTTTGGCGTGAACATTAATTGAGCCCTGGCTTGACGCTGGGATGGACGGAAGAGGAGATAATGAAGTGGTTGCCTACATAATTGTGTGGGTGGGACTTGAATTCAGTAAGTGATTTTCTGAGAGTTTGTTGGCAGTCGAGTCCAGGGAGCAAGCAAGGACACTGACCGAGAAGCCGCATCTGTTTGACACACGATTGTCTAACTATCCACTTCTTTTGAGCGAAGCTAAAATTTGTTTTTTAAAGGGAAAGCGGGAAGTAGGGCTGAATTCATTGAAACCAGTGATACTGTGGATCAGAGAACGCGACAGCAGTGTTGTCAAAGGCAGGTGGTTGATACAAGTAAAAGCTTGGCACTTCCTTAATGGATGAATTTCGGCAACCCGGCAAAAGTTCTGAAGGGTTTAGCATTGGGTCCAGCTGTGATGTATCAAGGAAAGGAGCTTTTTATCAAAGATGTGTTTATGTGTTTGGAGAAGTGGAAGATACAAAAAATGCTGAGAGTGGTAGTAGAATAAGAATTCGAGCTTACGGCAATGAAGTACAAACTGAAACTGAGTCGAGTTTACAGAGCAAAAATGTGGTCAAATAAATCAGAGAATTTATAGAGCAGTGCTAAGCAAATATGAGAAGAGTGGCATCAGAAAAACGGAGTAGTGAGTCTTGCGGACCAGATGACCATCATGCTATGGAAAAAGATTATGTAATGTCACCAGAGTCTTAGCAGCTAAGCGATGAAGAGTCGAATGATGACTATTTGTTTGAAGATATTTCGGATACAGATTTTTTGGATGTAGAAGAACTCGAGGTCTACGATGCGACAAGTGAGAAAAGTTTTCGGTGAGTTTGAACTCAGTAGCAAGCGACAATGTAACATCAATAACGAGCAATTTTGGCAGTGGTTTCAAAGCTAGCAGAAACGATATGTTAAGAGCCTGGGGCTTGATGAAGTTAAAGACAGATGGTTTGGACCAGAAGTTCTTCAATGCAACACATGTGGCTGATGAGACACAAATGTGTAAAACTGAGTGCACTGTCGACACTTTTGAATATTGCACAAGTTCAGGAGTTATTGATCGGCAGTTGGTATGTGAAACACAGAAGGGTCAAAAAGATAACGCATCGGTTGACCGGTGTAACTTTGCACAGTTGTGAAAGGAGCTGGAGGAATGTGTGCAATCGCAATTGAATGAAAATCAGCTTATTTGTAGTGTTGCGGTCGAACCAACGGATGAGCATCAAGGGCAAAACGCTGGAATTGGCAGAACAGGCAAATTAGATCAGAAGTCAATGGCTACAGTGTTGCACAGTTGGGTTCATGATGATCAGCAGCCTAGGAGGGAGGACTTCAGCGGGTTTTTGATGGACGTTGAGCATAAAGTGGAGAGAAGGATTGCATCGCGATTTCCGGAGATCGCAAGGCTGTTTCTTGATTACCAATCGTTGAGCCGGAAAGAGAGATGGAGTCGTTTGGAAGCATCAAGACAGCAGTCATGGCAGGGTTACAGGAGAAATGGCAGCTACAGTAGAAGAAGAGGTGGTGAATTCATTAAAGCATCAGAGGAAGAAGGTTTTCATGCACAGAGGGACATTGACAACTAAGTTGTTCAAGACCTTCTAACCATTTTTATCTAATTTTATTTTAATCTATGTTATCAGGACAAGCTGATCAAACACTATAGCCGTAGAAAAAAATTCTTCAAAAAAAGATGATTTAGGGAATGTGTAGTTTTGGTAGATCTATTTTTAGAGTTGTTTTTTACTTTAGTGATATGGGGGTTCCTGGGAAGATGTATGTCAGAAGCAATAGAGTTTGATCAAAAATCAGTGTTGATGAATTTAATAGAATTTGTTAAAATGTTAAAAATGTGTTTCCAAATCTGATTTAATCAACCGCTATTCAATTTTTTTGCAGTTAGTTCATATTAACCCGGAGCTAAAATGAAGTGGTTTACTTCACTAGGTCTACTATGGTTAAAGTACGTAGGAGTAAGTTAATTGGCTCAAGTTATTTGGGAGAACGGCTTGAAAATATTCGGGAGAATAATAATCTAGGAGGGAGGCGTGTAGAACGCAGGAAAAATTAATAACCAGATACTGCGATAATTTAGGCAATTTATGTTAACTTAGACAAGTTAAGTAGATGTTTGAATTAAGCGCTGTTTCATAAAGGGTTATTGTTTCGAAGACGCCAGAGGGTTCAGTTGTGCGATATATCTTAAACAAACAAACTGATGAAAAAAAGCATTTTATGCTCTCGATGTACTTCGTTTACTTAGCAAAGTTAAGGGGCATCAGGACGAAGTTGAAAAGAAAGATTTAAATTTAGAAGTGAGCTAGAGACCGAACAATTGAAGTGAACTATCTACTTTGAAAAAAATTGGAGTTTCAATTTGAAGTAAATAAAAGTTCCATTTTAAATTTGCAAAATATTGGTCACCCCCAAACCATGCACCTCTCATCTTTTTTAGTTATTTATCATTGGACTCTGAAAAATTGTGGGCCTTTTCCCCTAATGATTTTCCATATATAATAGGATGCGCGGTGGTTACACCTTTTTGATCTGAGTTTGTTAAGTAGAGTTTTGTTGATTGAGATGAAACAAGGGTGCTGTTTTGAAGTGACAAAGATTAGGGGATAGCAGAACTTGGTACCATGCATCTCTTGAAGTTATATTCAGCGGATTTTACGAAATTTGTATGTCAGGTACACGCAATGGTCTTCTCAGGCTGGTATACTTTTTGGACCAATCCGACCACACAACCACAAGCTATTGACACCGGAAGTAAGGTGATTTAAAGGTTTTCGGCTTTCAATGAAAAAAGACTGTTTGAGTATGACATAAGGCTAATTAAGGGTTGCATGGGATATTAAATTTAGAGTAATGTATGAGATGATAATAAAAAAGGGTTAGGATATCTAAGGATAACTAGAGTATTTTGCGGTAAAAAAGCTGTTTTTGCCGGAAGATAGTTAGCACTTAAATTGAAATAGTAAGTGCTTGACCTGATTGACCTGAAAATTGCGGGGTTGACCTGATTGACCTGAAATTATTCAATTTTGAGGTCAGATTTGACCCCAGATCAATCCCCACGGAACTACCGCGCGGTACGTAAAATTTGAATTGCTCGTTGAGTACTGGTGGGAGCCTTATGAATTTTGGAGGGTTAGTGTAACTTTTTAAGGGCTTTCTATTGGAGCTATTTTTAACTTCGGGTGCGACAAGAAGTCGTCGTTTCGGGATAACCCGAGTGACGCAAACCGGAAGTTGGCGTTTTTGAGCGGCCCAAAGGGGTTTGAAATGGTAAAAATTTGATAACCTTAGACAGATAGTGACAAAAATTCCCACCCCGGTCAGTTTTGACGAACTCGGATTTTTCGGTTTTTGGCACCCAAGACTCCTTAAAAATTTTCAAATTGCAAAGGAGCTGCAACTGCTAATCAGCAGGTCACCAAACTTGGCAGACAGGTTGGTGGCTCCATATATTTACTAGAAATTTTTCATCCAAAGACGTTTTGAACTCTACTTCCTGAGTTATTAAGTCTGAAGTTTTGGGGTCATCCGAGAGGTCGATGAAAACTGTGCGCGATCTTTACCCGTATTCTAGGGAGATAGGACATGAAGTTTTGTGGGTAGGTTCAACTATGAAAGAACTTTTCTCGACAATAATTAATTTTATCAACTTGACCACTCATTTTGGACGGGTGACCTTTGGATGACCACTAGAGGTCAAATTTTTGCTGTGAAAAGCAAAGAAGAGATTGTGATTGAGACTGAAATCTGGAAGTTCGGAATTGCAAAATCATTTGAGATACTGTGAGAGTTTTTGATTTAGTTCATTTGGGAAGTGAACCATGGATATTGATTTATTATAATTTTAATTACTATTATAAATTGCCTTAGGTTTGTCCTTTCCATTGATGAGCAATTTCTTACAGTTGTTTCTTACAGTTGTCTCCAATTTTCTTACAGTTGTTATCCATATAACTCGAATGGATATTACCGCCCCATTGTGAATTAACTTATTTCAAGGCAATCTAATTTGCAACGGTATACAAGAGTGGAGGAGGGGAAATAGCAGAGTAACAAACTAACGCTTGCTTCACCAATACAAAACCTTAGGTTTATTTCTATTTGATCGATCTTCTGGGTGGTTGCGTCCCCTCACTTTTTAGCCTAGCAGAAGTTCAGACGACGATATATGTTTATTGCATTTTCTGGCATTGCCATCTTTCCTCTTTTTGAAACAATAATAATAATAATCATAATATTCGATTTTAACATGTATGAGCTGTATTTGAGATGCAGGTTTTTTTACGAGAAATTGCAAAAATTAGATAATTTGGAGGAATTTCAAGGTCAGGTTGCTGTGTATCATTTACTCTAAAACCGACCGTAACTATTTGATTAACTGAGCTTCAGAAATGTGCAGCGCTTGCAAACAGGTGTTAAATATTTCAAAAATCAGCCTCTATTTGATATTTCATTAAATTCATTCCACTGCACTTTTTTAATTGAAAAATTTAAATATAATTATTCTGACAAAAAGTGAATAAAATACAGTTATTTATGTGGTCCATAAAACCTATGGCTTCGTTTGCTAGCCTCTAAAAATCTCAGCCCTAGTTCCAAAAAAGAACCATTCATAAAACTTCTCGAAAGTGTTACAAGGGAGGTCAATACTCTAAACTTTTTATCACAAAGCGAAAGAATTGCTGTTTTTCTTTTCTTGCCAACCGCAGACAAAAAATAAAGCTTAATGGCTTGTTCTCTGATTGTGAAATTGTGAATCACGATGTGCCACAGGGTACTGTTTTAGGACCACACATTTTTCTTTTATTTCTGAACGATATCTCATCTAATAAAAACACAACGGAAAAACTAACCCAATTCGAAGATGACACAGAAAAATAGTAATGTCTGTTGTGGACAGAAAAATAAATTACATGGAAATTTTACAAAAACCAGAAGAATATGTAGAGATGAACAAACTATCTTTGAGCACAAACAAAACCGAATTATTAATTTTCTCCCGGGTTAATTTTGATTTCGGATCTATCTTTTACAAAAACGAAGCTCTCAAAAATAAAAAAAAGTTGCATATATCTTGGTATTCAAATTGACAGGAATCTTAGTTTCCATGAGCAGCTGAATGAAACTTGAAAAAAGACGGCTCATGCCTAATAAGACAACAAATTTCCCTGAACGCGCGCATTCCTTTTCCAAAATCACTTGTGCTTTCACACTTATCATTTTCGGCAATCATTTTTTTTTTACAATTTATCCGCAAAAAAACTAAAACGCCTTAACCGACAGATTAACTGGTGTATAAAGGTGTGCTTTCTACGCAAAAAGTATGATAAAGCGAGAGATCTGCTAATCCAGACAAAGACCCTACCAGCTGAGCTAATAATAGCAAAATTATCGCTAATCAAATTTCATTATGATATAGCCGGGCCAGAAATTTCTTAGATTTTCACGGGTATCTGAGTCTTCACCAAATTACTGAGTCTTCAAGAAAGCAATTCAAAGTTAGACAGGATGTCAAACCAGCTTTGGAATGAATTCGATTGTTCGGTTAATGGGTACAATTGTCAATGGGTACAAAAACGGAATAAGTTACCACAGTGGCTTCAGTTGGCACAAAATGAAAACGTTTTTAAGAAAACGTTGAATGATTTCCTGCTCTCACAACATGAAAAATTCCTTTGAATAGTAACGTAGGAGCCTTCAGAAGTCTTTTTTGTTTTTAGGAAGAAAACAATTGGAAGAAAATTTTATAACGTGGTTCTTTAAGAAATTGATTGATGTTTATTATTATATTTTGTTAGAACGATTTGAAGTATTTTTTGTTTCAGGTATATTTAACCGAATGGTTAAAATTTTAATTTACTTGTTGTTAAAAAGTTTACTTGTTGTTAAAAAATAAAGAGCTCATATTCAAACATTTTGACTCTTTTTTACCTTCATCTTCACATGGAAAATTGAGGTTAAGTGTTGGCGTGATCACTTGTGGACAGGTTTCAACACAAATTGATCCAATGATATCCGCAGGGTTTACTATGTCCCTATTTGCTGTCTGTAGACTCTTCGGCAAAAAACCACCGACAGTTTTCGCAAGAGTTTTTTGGAAAGAGCGAGAGCTCCGCGCTTTTATAACACATCTCTTTTGCTCTATGAGTGTAATAAAATCACTGCCTAAAGTGTGTTTCAAGCAAAGAAGGAAAGCTTTTTTATCTATGACTCTGAGTTCAAGGCTTCTCCAAAAGTTTGTAGTTTTTGTTTAATATATATTAAATACGCATCACATATATTAAACATTCTTAAATATGTTTAATAACGTGTATTGTTTTGCAATTTCGGTCGCCTGCTCTATAGATTTTATTTCTCTCATTTTTTCTTGAAAACTTTGGTTTTTTGCGTTGTTTGAAACGCAATAATTTGAAAAAAAATTAGAAAAATTGGAGCAAAAAGATGTATAACCTGTTTCCTCATAAATAATTCACTTTTTATTATCGTTGCAGAAAATTAGCAATCGTTTAAAAAATTTATATCAACACATTTTTTGTAACCTAAAATTGCTCTCTTGTTCATTAAGAAAAAGGAACACAAATACAACGTTTACGAACTAAAATTGCTCTAAGCAGTCTGGTCTCTAGAACACATTAATTATTACCGATACAAAAAAAATTGAGCTTTGCCAACTATTTTGGTTGCCATCGTCAATTGACAAGCACAAATTCCATTGGTCAAAGAGAAAAGTTATTTAATAAATTTAATCGACTCATTCATCTTTATATTTAATCGAGAAAAATTCATCCTATCAGAAAGTGAGAAAATTGTTCTAATAGATTGAAACCAAAATTCACAGAAAGAACAGCTTAAATATTACCAACATTTTCCGCCCTTTTTCGCTATAAGCAAAATTTTACAATTTTTTCTTAAATTTCAGGCAATTTAAATAACAATATCAACTCCCATTCATTAGCTCAAAATCGTATTGAAAGTT
The DNA here is from genome assembly GCF_964194025.1 of Convolutriloba macropyga. Classification (NCBI taxonomy): domain Eukaryota; kingdom Metazoa; phylum Xenacoelomorpha; order Acoela; family Convolutidae; genus Convolutriloba; species Convolutriloba macropyga. Next base: position 71,602,332 of record NC_134470.1, read on the forward strand.
TAGTCTGAGCAAGGAATCAACTGCAAAGCTACATTTAGCCCGATAGCAGTTAATTAACATAGCGTCCTTAAAAAATGAATGAAAACATGAGCAAAATGGACCTACTTAACGCCTCATTTTGTCCAAGTGGACATCATAATTCTTGCCCATAATTTTTTATAACAAATGAGACTCAAGCAATCCTGATCTCAGAAATTTGAGAAGGCTATGGTTTACCTTTTGATACCAGAATCTGCACAGAGAGTTTCCACAAAAATGCAGAGGCTTGATAAACTCCCCAGTTTACAAAACGTGCTCGACAAAATTTTTCTTGTGAAAACCATCAAAAACAGTACCACAGGGCGAAAATCAGATATTTGTTTGAATAAAAAGATTGGATTACATTAAAAATTTACCTCGATATTGGTTTACTCTTTGCAAAGATCTATCGTTAAACAAAAATTGATGCATCTTTTCTCATGCAATGTTATAACCCTACCCAATTAAATCATTACTTCTTAATTTAGTCTACCACTCACCTCCCGGACAAGCAGGAGTGGCGTTTTCGGTAGAACCTACTTGATTTTCAAAAAAAAAACAATGGGATATTCTCTTAATGGCAGAAGATATTACCGTGTGTACAAAAGTAGGTAAAGAATACTTTTAGCTTCAATTCCCAAAAAACACACTCAAAAATTACTATCATTTTTTTATCCGAAAACAAAAAAAACATTTGGACTTTGCAGCTCCTATCCCAAGATACCCAAGATATCCACAGGCAGAAGTTTTTCATTATTGCGATGCAAGAACAGCATTAGATTTTATTAAAAAACGCCATGGTTTGCAAGATTAGTCAGTTTTGGTCAAACTCAAGATTTTAAATCAAAAATGGTCGAATGAATTTGACAAGAAAGAAGTATCAATTTTATGATAGCACCAGCTGGAGACTCTAGAAGCCCAGGTTTGCTCGAACGCCATTCAAAGAATCAACATTTAACGGCGACTAGCCCTCTTTTTAACTGAGATGAAAAATTGCCTAAAGATCACTAGCTGAAAAATTGTCTGAGACCATTGAGAATTCAATACCTATTGATATTACCAATATGTCACATATATCAAGCCGTTCTAACCTCTGTTTGGCTGGCTACCCAACACGCAACTACCAGTTTTAATTTTGCACCATGCAATTAAACAAATAAAGAACCTTCCATTTAGACAAGCTACTAATGAAGCGGACCCTAGCTGGAACAGGTATCCAAATTGAATAAGAACTCTAATTCGGAAGCATAATTGGACGCTCAGTACCGCACGCTTTTCATCTTTGCCACGAAAAGATCGAATACAAATTTTTTCACAGCTCGACCCAACATAAAAAGAGGCAGCAATTGTGCAAACATAAATTACTTCATCAAAAAGGAGTCAGTAAAAATTGCACTTGTCTAGCGTTTTGATTAACACAGACATCAAAGACGCATTTGATAATAGACATTTGATAATAGAGGTCGAAAATTTAGTATCCACTTCATCGAATGCTCGTCAAAAAAGGAACATCTGCAGCAAAACGACATTATCCCCATTAAAAAAGCAGCACAAACAAAGAACGCCGCGAAAAAAATCAACAGCAATTGAAAAAAGCGCCTAATCAGACAAAGACTTGAAACCTTCCGCTTGACGACCCCAAATGGATCACATATGGAGCTACTAGTCCAAATTGATCACACATCGCTGGAGAGCCCATCTATACAATCTCACGCGGAACCAAACCCCATATCACTTCGAGCACATCGCAAATCCATAATGAAATTTACAACTAGTGTCGAATATTTCTGGAGACTGTTATTATAAAAGCAAAGAAAACTATTATTATAAAAGCTATTAATAAAAAAGCTCATAATGTAGAGTCATTATATATCTATAGTTGTAAAGTTAACTTTCGTTGAACTGTACACTCTAGAGACAGATCGTGTCTGGCTTTATTGTTCATTGTGAGATCACAAACAATAAATTATGAGATCACCAACAAAAATTAGAGCCCTTAAACCAATCTTATCAGTTGCATTTTTAGCTTTTTCGTTAATTACAATTATTTATATTGTTATTACTATTATTGTTAGTGTTATTATTATTATTTATATTATCATTTTTATTATTATTATTATTATTATTATTATTGTTATTATTATTATTATTACTATTATTATTATTATTATTATTATTATTATTATTATTATTATTATTATTATTATTATTATTATTATTATTATTATTATTATTATTATTATTATTATTGTTATGTCGGAATTCCAAAAGGAACACCAAAGATTGACTTAGTAACCAAACATTCATTCCCTAGGGATTGTTAACCAAGCATTTGAACCTATTACTATAAACACTTCTAAACTATATGCTACTACATTAATCATACGTTGTTGTTGCTCATTTATAGTTCAGTTCTTCGGAACATTATGTACTCTTTAGTTAAAAGGTATTGTCTGGTAACTAAATAAAGTTCAGTCTAAACTTCGCCGCTTCATAAAAACGCGCGTGACAAGCAAAAAGAATCAGTTCAAGTTCAGTTGCAAATAAATCGAGAAACCTCGAAATTGAGTATTTAACCGCCATTGTTTTTCCCCAGGGACCAGCATAACATGGCGCAGTCTCTAAAATCCCCCGTTGGTGCCCCCTTATATTGGGAATCAGGCGCCAACCCCCCTCAAGAGTGGCCATCATGGCTGTCCACGTTTAAACTGGCAGTCATGGCGAAAGAAAATCTCCATGTTGATCAATTCTTAAGACTAAAGCCCACGGCTGCGGACCTCTTTTACCCTACAGTCCCCTCGTATGAAGATGTAATCGAAGGAGCGAACGAAGAAGAAACTCGCAAACGACAAGTTAGAAACGAGAGACGACGAGTAGACTGGGAGAACGAGTGTCGAGCAATCCGCAATCGAGGACCTGGGACGACGCAGACATCAAGGTCAAGAGCCTTGTATATCTATCGCTCGGAACAGAAGCTAGCCGAATTTATCACCAGCGTAACCTCCATACACGAATCGATAGATATTCCACAAACGAGCTCATCTACGAATTAGGGGTAACATTCACAAGACCAAGAAACATAACGTTTGATCGCTTTCAGTTGATTACAGTACAACAAAATTCCAATAAAAACTTGAAAACTTTCTTTAGCAGGTTACGCGAACTCGGGTCGAAAGCAGCCCTAGGGAACGTCGATGAAGATCTAATCAAAGACTTCTTCATTGCAAAAATGAACAACTTCGCCATCCAAATGGAGCTGCTCTCCGAGGTGCGCACACCCGACCAGGTATTAAAATTCGCCCTCTCACGAGAGAGAGGCCAAGAAAACCAGAAGGAGAACCTTCGAGCAAATCCATCCAACTGGAACCAAGTAATCGCAACGACACAGCAAACAAACAGCACCCAAACGCGACCACAAACGAACACACAACGACAACAACAAATACAAGACATACAACCATGCTGGAGATGTGGAGCACCATTCACACAAGGACATAACATTAACTGCCCAGCCAAAAGAGCTCAATGTAACATCTGTAAAAACATGGGACATTTTGCAAAACTATGTCAATCAAAGATGTCAGAACGTCCCAGACAGAGACCACCACAACGAACACCACAACAATCATACAATCAATCCCCAGGGAACAACCAAACAAGACGTGTTCGACATGTGACGGAACAAAGTCAGGACATAATTCAAGCAACGACAGAGGACGAAAATGAATCAATAGACCCAAAAGCAACACTTTATCTAAAAGAACTCACTGAAGACTGGGCAAACATCAACCTGGTAATACCAAAATCATACCGACCAGTAAGAAATATCATCGTAAGCAAAACACAAAACGTTGAAATATGGATCCAAACAACATGCAACAACTCAGAAAAAATTGCTTGGCTCGCAGATACTGGATCGCGCCGAAGCTTTATCAACCAATCCACGGCAAAGAAACTTATGTCAAACAACCCGAACATCAAAATAGAAAGATACAACGAATATAAACGATATAGATGTTTCAACAACAAAGAGATAAAAATCAAAGACGTAATCCATATGGATATCACATCCGGGAATTGGATCGCAAAGAAATGTCAGATACTCATAGTGGAACAAAACACTACAAATCTGATGGGACGAGACATGCTGCCAAAACTGGGCATAAGCCTACAACAAACAAAACAACAAGGTAGGCAAATACACCATATTTCAGATATCCAAACCAAAAAAACATTACCAAATGGATATTCAAAAAATATCCACACTTATGTACAGGTCTAGGCAGATCCAAAAATCACATAGCAAAGTCATTATTCCGGGAGAACCACAACCCCAATCAACAAAAAGGAAGAAGGGTCCCCTTACACCTACTCGAAAAAGTAGAAAAAGAATTAGACAAACTGATACACGATAAAAAATAATTCGATTAGAAAAATGCCCTGACGACGTCTACATAAGCCCGGTGGTAATTACAGTAAAAAAGGACAAATCCGTAAAATTAGCACTTGACTCAAAGAAACTAAACAAAGCAATACACAAAAAAAATATCAGATGCAAAGCATAGACCACCTAATCGATGCGGTAGCGCTATATATCTCCGAAAGAAGGAACTCCCCAGGGATGTACTGGTTTTCCAATATCGATCTAAAATACGCCTATAGCCAAATCACCCTTGACGAATCTATAGCAAAACACTGCAACTTCAGCATTCTAGGGGTCCGGGCTACAGGTACATACAGGTTCATAAATGGATTTTATGGACTCACGGATATGCTCGCCACGTTTCAAAAAACAATCAACAAAACGCTAGAAGGCATAAAATCTAAATTTGAATTCCTTGATGACATCCTAGTGATCACCAAGGGATCCCTAAATGAACACGAAAACGAATTAGATAAAATCTTAGAAAAGCTGGACATAGAAAACATCGCAATAAATTTCCAAAAATGCGAAGTCGGCAAAAATACAATAGAATGGTTAGGTTTTAAAATAATTCCCCAGGGAAACACCCCGCTAATCACAAAAACCGAAGCCATAATGAAACTCGAACACCCCAAAACACTAAAACAACTACGATAGATGTTCCACAAACGAGCTCATCTACGAATTAGGGGTAACATTCACAAGACCAAGAAACATAACGTTTGATCGCTTTCAGTTGATTACAGTACAACAAAATTCCAATAAAAACTTGAAAACTTTCTTTAGCAGGTTACGCGAACTCGGGTCGAAAGCAGCCCTAGGGAACGTCGATGAAGATCTAATCAAAGACTTCTTCATTGCAAAAATGAACAACTTCGCCATCCAAATGGAGCTGCTCTCCGAGGTGCGCACACCCGACCAGGTATTAAAATTCGCCCTCTCACGAGAGAGAGGCCAAGAAAACCAGAAGGAGAACCTTCGAGCAAATCCATCCAACTGGAACCAAGTAATCGCAACGACACAGCAAACAAACAGCACCCAAACGCGACCACAAACGAACACACAACGACAACAACAAATACAAGACATACAACCATGCTGGAGATGTGGAGCACCATTCACACAAGGACATAACATTAACTGCCCAGCCAAAAGAGCTCAATGTAACATCTGTAAAAACATGGGACATTTTGCAAAACTATGTCAATCAAAGATGTCAGAACGTCCCAGACAGAGACCACCACAACGAACACCACAACAATCATACAATCAATCCCCAGGGAACAACCAAACAAGACGTGTTCGACATGTGACGGAACAAAGTCAGGACATAATTCAAGCAACGACAGAGGACGAAAATGAATCAATAGACCCAAAAGCAACACTTTATCTAAAAGAACTCACTGAAGACTGGGCAAACATCAACCTGGTAATACCAAAATCATACCGACCAGTAAGAAATATCATCGTAAGCAAACACAAAACGTTGAAATATGGATCCAATCAACATGCAACAACTCAGAAAAAATTGAGTGGCTCGCAGATACTGGATCGCGCCGAAGCTTTATCAACCAATCCACGGCAAAGAAACTTATGTCAAACAACCCGAACATCAAAATAGAAAGATACAACGAATATAAACGATATAGATGTTTCAACAACAAAGAGATAAAAATCAAAGGCGTAATCCATATGGATATCACATCCGGGAATTGGATCGTAAAGAAATGTCAGATACTCATAGTGGAACAAAATACTACAAATCTGATGGGACGAGACATGCTGCCAAAACTGGGCATCAGCCTACAACAAACAAAACAACAAGGTAGGCAAATACACCATATTTCAGATATCCAAACCAAAAAAACATTACCAAATGGATATTCAAAAAATATCCACACTTATGTACAGGTCTAGGCAGATCCAAAAATCACATAGCAAAGTCATTATTCCGGGAGAACCACAACCCCAATCAACAAAAAGGAAGAAGGGTCCCCTTACACCTACTCGAAAAAGTAGAAAAAGAATTAGACAAACTGATACACGATAAAAAATAATTCGATTAGAAAAATGCCCTGACGACGTCTACATAAGCCCGGTGGTAATTACAGTAAAAAAGGACAAATCCGTAAAATTAGCACTTGACTCAAAGAAACTAAACAAAGCAATACACAAAAAAAATATCAGATGCAAAGCATAGACCACCTAATCGATGCGGTAGCGCTATATATCTCCGAAAGAAGGAACTCCCCAGGGATGTACTGGTTTTCCAATATCGATCTAAAATACGCCTATAGCCTAATCCCCCTTGACGAATCTATAGCAAACCACTGCAACTTTGCATTCTAGGGGTCCGGGCTACAGGTACATACAGGTTCATAAATGGATTTTATGGACTCACGGATATGCTCGCCACGTTTCAAAAAACAATCAACAAAACGATAGAAGGCATAAAATCTAAATTTGAATTCCTTGATGACATCCTAGTGATCACCAAGGGATCCCTAAATGAACACGAAAACGAATTAGATAAAATCTTAGAAAAGCTGGACATAGAAAACATCGCAATAAATTTCCAAAAATGCGAAGTCGGCAAAAATACAATAGAATGGTTAGGTTTTAAAATAATTCCCCAGGGAATAACCCCGCTAATCACAAAAACCGAAGCCATAATGAAACTCGAACACCCCAAAACACTAAAACAACTACGGTCATTCATGGGGAGTATCCACCATCTCATAAAATTCATTCCAAAACTGGCAGAGCTAACAGAACCATTAAGACCACTATTAAAGAAAACAGGTAACTAAAACAATCGCCTAAACAGGAATGAAACACACTCCAAAACAATTACCAACAGAAAACAAAAGATAAAACAAATTATCGAAAACAAACATTTCGATACAACGAAAGAAACACGCATCAAATGCGATGCCAGCAGCAAAGGCCTGGGAGCAAGTATCGAACAAAAACACATCAACGTATGGCATACAATACCTTTTGCTAGCAGATTTTTAAATAATTATGAATCAAGCTACAGTACAAAAGAACTAGAACTGTTGGCTGTCGTATGGGCCGTCGAACATTTCAAACATTACTTACATGGACAAGAATTTAAACTGCTAACTGACCACCAAGCCCTCCTCTCAGCCCTGAAAGAAAACAAAGGCAATAAAACATACCAAAGTAGATTAACATGGTGGGTAGATAGACTTCTATCATTCAATTTTACAATCGAGCATGTCCCAGGGCAGGATATGGGGTTCGCAGATTATTTAAGCCGAAACCCCTCACAACCCCCCCCCCAACCACCATCCACCGACGACACAAAATTCGCAATAAACACAATCAATAATTTCAAGTACATTCTGCTAAACGACACAATCGAAAAATTGAGCGCAGACAAATACCAAACACAAAATGACGTCATAAGTAATAAAGCGCACGCCGCACAGAAAACAAACGCTTTTTGCCAATTTCGCTACACTAATCAGTCGCTTGCTCTCGCTACATATTTTACACATTCTAATTCAATCAATTCAATACATTCTTATCCGCCCAATAATCCAACCTATAAATCTTCTATCAAATCTCTTAAAAAATCATCTATTTCAAATCATTCTATCAATCAAAATCCATTATTCCCAAATTATAACTTCTCTGATATTACATTACAGGCTATATACAATCCCCCAATTTCAAAATCCCCAATCCAACACTCAGCCCCATTTGCAGAAGTTCACTTTACTATTCCAAATTCTCAAAAAGTACTCGTCGCAACTAGACGAAATCCAACAACTGAAACATACCTTCGTTCTATTATCAAACGCAAGAGAGCACCCAACCAATCTAAAATGGAAAACAATACAAAAATCTTTACCTCAAGCAGTACCCAAATAGAAGGAACATCAAACAAGAGCATGGGTAGAACCCACTCAGATCAGACCTAAACATATCTATCTATCCCCTAGGGAACCAAGCGTAGTTTCTGGGGAGGAGTTCCTGGCCGAAGCCACGAAAAAAGATAACAACTTGCACACTTGATAAAGTTAATTGAAGGCCGAGATTGGAACACAATGAAAACAGTTAACCCCCAATTTTACTCCATTAAATGCGATTTATCTGTAACTCCCTCGGGATGTATTCTTTACGACAATTGCCTAATGGTCCCAAAATCCCTAAAACAGGTTGTTATCGATTCAATACACCAAACGCACCCCGGACGACTTGGAATGTTCAGACTCGCGGACTTGATATGATTCCCTCGTATCCATAGGGATGTGACCTACAAGGCCCAATCATGTTCAGACTGCATTCGAAAAGGTAAAAATTTAAAAGCTATCCAAACAAAATCACAATTAGGAACTCTACCAAAACTAAACGAATCTAACGAAGAAATCCAAATGGATTTCGCTGGTCCCCTATCATTTCGCGAACATAAGGACGACTACTACATACTAGGAACGGTTGACCGTCTAACACGCTACCCCACGCAAAAGTCTATAAAAACTGTGACACCGAAACAGCGCTTAATTACCTCGAGAAATATTGTAACTTTCGTGGCATACCACACTCTATAAGATGTGATCAAGTGCAAGCTTTCAAAGCGCGGGAATTTGAAGTATACTGTAAAGACAAAAACATTAAACTCATACTCGCACCGACCGGTGACCATAGGGCCACCGGAATGGTAGAGCGCCTAATCCAAACAATAAAACGTCGAATTGCAATCATGCAATCAGACCCACTATGGTCCAACACTGACCTAGCCCAAATCGTAACAAAAATAGTTCAACCCATTAGGCTCATCCCCATTTCCGTCACAAAAATTAAACCATTCGAAGCACACTTCGGTCGCCCACCAAATACGGAACTATCAAATATAGTAACTAAACCAAATCAAACAAAGCTAACGTATAAAAAAATACGATCCTTTGTTTCAGACAAACAGAAACTGGAACATACATCACTCCCCAGGGAAGCAATGTGGGATTTTAACGAAGATTCAGAACCAGAGCTC
>NC_134470.1:71616792-71620617 GCF_964194025.1 Convolutriloba macropyga
AAATTGGGCACTTTGGCTAAGTATGCCGAGCCGCAAAACCCATGTGGAACAACTCACAACAACCTCCAGTCATCAACAATCCCCCAGCGAGATGGATACGCGATATTATGGAACACGCGTCTTTATCTTCACACTTGACCATAGAACAAGCATAAGAATCGATAGATCCTGAAAGCACTTACTATATTCAGCAAATTATGGATAGCTGGAATCAGGTAAATTGTATTCTCTCCAAAAATTCAAAAAGAAGAGCCCATCCAGACTAAACTTGTCCAACCTAAACAAATTCTGAATCAAGATCATGTCAGAAAACGTGGAAATGGTCTGGACTGCCAATACGGGAAATCCCAAGAGCTTCATCAATAAAGAAACGGCAGAGCAAGTCCTGAAGAAATGTAGCAAAGCAAAGTGCCTCCAATACAAGTAGAAACCCACCAAGTATCATTGCTTCAAAAACGCAACGATTCCAATAATAGGATTAATATAAGTGGACCTAACATCAGGCCACTGGACATCCAAGTTTAACAACATACTCATTGTTAAAACACGAACGGTGAACCTTCTCGGAAGAGGTGTGCTTCCAAAGCTGGGATTTTTTCTCTTTCAAAGGCAAGGTGGGCCAATAAACTTCATCAACACTAACTTATCGTTTCATAAAAACTTATTGAAAATCTTACCCACTTTTGTTTTGGAATAGGTAATTGAAAAAACCACATTGCCAAAGTGGAAATCCAAGATACATCCAACACAACACAAAGGCAGAAGAGTCCCTCTCTACGTGACCGACAAGGTAGACAAAGAAATAAAACACCTGCTCGAAACGAAGCAAAAAATCAAGCTCGAAAAATGCTCAGACGATATGTTCATTAGTCCAATTGTTGTTACTGTAAAACATAACAAGTCCATCAAGCTCGCTTTAGACTCAAAACTACTAAACGACGCCATCGTCAAAATTAATTATCAATTGCAATCTATAGATAATCTAATGGACGTCGTAGCCAAATGCATATCAGACAGCTAGCAACTCCCTGCGGAATTTCTTTTCAGTTAAATAGATCTAAAATATGCCTACAGCCAAATACCACTACACACCACATTTCAGAAACATTGTAACTTTAATATATTAGGGGGAAATCAACAGGAACATACAGGTTCATAAATGGTTTCTCCGGTCTGTCAGACAGGACCGGCCACTTTCCAAAAAACTCTTGACAGAACGCTCGACAACATACCTATTAAATTCAACTTCCTAGATGATCTCCTCATAATTACGACAAGAACTCTAGCACAACACCGATCGGACATGGACTTAATCATAGAACGCCTCGACAAAGAAAACTTAGCAATTAAGATAGAAAAGTTCGAATTCGCTCACTCAAATATAAAATGGCTCAGCTACAATACAAACCAAACGGAAAAGAATCCAGATTCAACTTAGAACCACCCAAATCACTAAAGCAACTACGTTCCCTAATAGGCTCAATACACCAACTAATCAAATTCATATCCTACCTCGCAAGTTTACTCGACCCGATCAGACCTCTCCTAAAAAAAGAATACATTATTAATAATAAAATACAGTGGCTCAACCATCACACAGATGGGCTGGACAAAATACAAAGCCAATTATCTTAAATAACAGAACAGAAAAATTTTGATAAAGAATGACCAACCCGAGTAAAATGCGAAGCAAGCCACAAAAGCCTAGTCTTGACTCTGGAGCAGTGGAATCCAAACGGGTGGTTCCCCATTGCATACGCAACTCCTTTCCTAAAAACAGCAGAACAAAAAAAGAGCATAAACGAGATTGAAATTTTAGGTGTCGTGTGGGATAGAGAACACTTCAGATACTACCTTTACGAATCAGGGTTCAAATTACTAATTGACCATAAAACACTACTTTCTGCCCTAAAATAAAACAGAGGCAAAATATCCCGTCAGAACTGACTCTCCCCCTTGGTAGGCCAATTGCTGTCTTCTCATTGAACATAAATCTTATACCAGGCAAGGAAAAGGGCTTTACGGACTACCTCAGTCATTATACTAAATCTTCAGCCCCTGGGAAAAGCAAAGATGACAAACTTTTGGTCTTTGACCGAATAAAAAATTTCAAATTACTACTTGAAGGCACATTTCGGTGCTTTAAACTTTCATCCAATAAGACAGCAGCGCAAATTATCACGTCCCACTCGGATGACGTAATTAACCATTCTCAAAACGCACGCACTAAAGAAAGCGCATTTTGCTTTAAAAAAAATCAAATACAGTTGCGCAATACTAATTTAAACATAATTTCAAATTGAAAGCATTCAACAATTTACAACAATTGAAATACAGCTAATTCATCTTAAAAAACATCAACGTGGTCAAAAAACAAAACCCAAATAGAGACACCCACATTAAAGAAACAAAGGGAAAATCCAGAGCCCTCAAAAAAAGAAACCCAATGGACAACCCAACAATCCTAAATCAACAGTCACTAGGGACCCATACAGAAATAGAGGCGGATGGATCAAACGTAGAAAGAGGGCGAGCCCCAATAGATGAAAGCAGACATGGACCATTAATTCAATTCACCGAGGAACCTTCACTCCAGTATAGCCTAAGTCTCCTACGAGTGTTTGGAGAAACTTTCCTTGCAGAAGCGACACCCAAAGACCAACACTTACAAAACATAATACGAATTGTCGAGAAACAAGACTGGGAGGAACTGAGAAATGTAAGCAAATGCAACTACAATTTATAGAGAGACCTCGCCATATCACCCTCAAGATGTACGATGGAAAGCTATTTGTACCCTACCAACCCCAGAATACAGTGATAAACGCAGTGCACGGAACCCAACCTGGCCAAGTGGGAATGATCAGACTCGAAAAATTGATCTGGTTTCCTCTACATACACCGCACAATGAGGTAAAAATCTAAATCGTCTAATACCAAAGTCCCAATTGGGTAACTTGCCCATATTACAAGAACCTAAAGAAGAACTACATCTAGACTTCGGCAGCCCCAACCCTAACGATACTAATCCTAATAGCTAAACGTATATACTAGTAGCCGTTGACCGATTCTCACGCTACCCTTCCGCAACCGCACATACAAATTGCAATACCCCAACCGTCTGCAAATTCCAGAGAGTAACACTTAGTCTACGCTGTGACCAAGCCCAAGCTTTCAAGGCTAAATCTTTTGAGTTATTCTGTAAAACTAAAAATATCAAATTAAAGTTTTCCCCGGACACACGACCGTAGATTGACAGGTATGGTCGAGCGCCTCATTCAAACAATTGAACGTCGCTTAGCCTCCATGACCACTGACCCACTATGGGATAACACTACACATGCAGAAAAAATCTCGGCTATAATCAAATCGATCAAACTAATACACAATCGGGTCAAAAAAATAACTCTATATGAAGCACATTTCGGCCACCCTCCAAATTTTGAACTATCGAACCTATTAACTATCCCAATCTCCGAAAATTTAAGATACTCTTAGGTTAAAGACGCTGCCACAAGACGCTGTCCTGACGCCCAGCGACATTTGGGATCAAGATGCCAACAGTGAGGCAAATCTCAAAATCCGATACCAGGAACGTCAGCCGACTCCGAGGCATCGGATTCGGAGACAGACAATCAATGAGACAACGCCCCACTAGTAACCCTCGCAAATAGGGGTACAATAATACCTTCTAAATCCACCTTCCAATTAGTAGATAAAACAATTATTATTGACTAAACTAGGAAAACCTAGCCCGTAAAAAAAATTACGAGACGAGTACCCGAACTTAGAGGGACTCTGAAACCAACGTGGTCAATAATACTT
>NC_134470.1:71620817-71729631 GCF_964194025.1 Convolutriloba macropyga
CCTGATAGGAACTCAACTTATTCTTGTTTCTGCAAAAATTGACAAAAAAGGATCTAGGTTGGAACAATAACCTCAAAATAATAAGAAAGAAAGAGAATAGAAACCACATTTTACTAAGCTGATCTAGTTTGTTTCATCATTGTTGATTTTTTTGCATAGCATGTGTGACATGAAAGAAAAGAACAAATACCTCCTATGCTTGATATTCAAGTAACTGGCGTCCTCCAAATGAGAACAATCAATGCCGAACGTTCAACTTTAATCCTCAACCAAATACCAGAGGTTAGAGCGGAAGGTCAACTGTTTTCTGGAGAAATTAGTGCAAAAATTGCAACGGTGGCACACTGAAAAATTTTCCTTACACTTTATATTTCACTCTGATCACAATTCTCTGTTGAGTACCCAGGTTGCCCATACTTGGAAAACTTGGTACGGCCCACCGTATAAGTCTTAGATAAAAACCGTACTAAGTTCTTGTCAAGTTTACTACGGCACCGTGGTGCCATGCTAACGCCGTATCAAGACTAATAAGGTGCCGTAGTAAGGCCGTACCAAGAATAATAAGGTTATTAAGGTAAAATAATAGCTGGAAAATTGTCGGAAAATGCTCCAGTCAAGTTGAATGACCCGACTTTTGAGACTTTTCCAGTATGTTCTTGGTGTGTTTCCCTCCTCCTTTCTCATCCGGGCTGGGGACCGGCTACGGCGGAGTTACAAACTAAAGCTATAGGAGAATTGAGCAGAGCACTATCTAAAAAAACTAGGCTCGAAAAGCTCTCTCCAAAACAGAAACACTAAATAATAAATAATTACTGCACTAGAACCTACGCAAAAAGTGGGACTACTACGTTGGTTTTTGTTAGATTTCGGCAACTCTAAGACCCGATAGAAAGAAAACGACAAACTAAAATAAAATTTTCAAATAAGCGAACAACCTCAACTAAGAGACGAATTTTTTTTCTATACAAGCTAAACCAAAAATTCTTTTAGCACCTGGACCCACACAAAAAGTGGGACTCCTAGGTTGCTTTTGGTTAGCTTTCGACAACTCTGAGGCCCGATTGCAAAAAAAAGACGTTTTAAAATAAAATTTTCAAATAAACGAAAAACCTCAATCAAGAGACGAACTTTTTTTTCTATAGAAGCTAAACAAAAAATTCTTTTTGCACCTAGACCCACACAAAAAGTGGGACTCCTACGTTGCTTTTGGATAGCTTTTGACAACTCTAAGGCCCGATTGCAAAAATAGACGTTTTAGAGCTAATCATTTTAGTGCTAATCATTTTTGAGACATAATACGTAAGCATTGGTCTTCTTTGGAACAAAATCTCAGTTTTGACGCCTTTGATGGATTTTTAAGATTGAATCTTTTTCTGCTTGATCAATGACATGAACTCTAAAAGATATCATTAGACTTCCAAAGTTCGGTACGGCCTTGGAAGAGGCGTAACAGGTTTTTGCAATTTCGAACTGTTTCGAGACAAATTTTTTGTCCATCAGGCCTACCTGCAGAGCAAATTAAAATTTGAAAAAATTACCTTAGAAAAATTACAAAACTTGATAAGGACTTATACGGCACCGTACTAAGCTTTGTAATTTTTCATAGATTTAAAAAGTTATACCCAGTGCCATAAAGTGATGAAAAAGTGACTTGTATGAGATAAGCCGTAGATTTAAAGTCGATTTTAGGAATTTAGAATTTACAAATTGGTAATTACATCATTTGGCTACGGTGCCGTAGAAAACTTATTACGGCCTTATACGGTGCCGTACAAAGTTTTGTAAGTTTTTTACGGCAGCTTATAAGTCTTAGTAAGTTTTCAAAGTTTCGTTTAAGGTGGGTAACCTGGGTAGAGAAACGGTGTATAACGCAAAAACGGTAAGTTAATATATTTTCAAATGCATGAACAAAAATTGAGTGACAGAGTAAAAAAGAGTTTCGCCCTTCCGTTCAAAGGATTAATAGCAACTTTTTATTATTGAGATCAGAAAAGAACTGTCAAAACACAATTCAAATGCAAAACAAAGCAAATTTTCGAGAAACTGCATGTGAACAAAAATGGAAAATGAGAGTTGCAGGGTAATCAAAAAGCAATCCACAAAAAACTCGAGAGCAAATCGTGTCTTGTTTTGCGAAAAATACTCCTATTTTGCCAGCTGGTTTTACAATATACTTGTCTGTCAGGCATGTAATTGCATCTAACTTTTTTTTCAATAACCAGTTTTAAGTGAAAATGCGTAAATTGCGGGAAAATGCCAAATTGCGTAAAACCAGTTTAAATTGAAAATTCAGATGGAAATGATGAAAAATGATACCTATTTCACCGAACCATTTCTATCTGAATACGGGCACTATTTTAATTTTCAAATTAGAGAAATTTGCAGTCGAAAGGTTTCTTGATTTGTGACCTGATTGTCTGCCCTCCGGGCCCCCCGCTCTACAGTCAATTTTCAGATTGACACGTGTGCTGCAATGTTTACAGCAGAAGAAGGAAACGTTTTTCTGAGTTATATATTCAGTTGAGAGCTATGTTGTGGCAACCTAAAGAATTCTCATCTTAGAGACCATAGCAGTCATACTTGGAAATCTCAATATTTTTACACACTTTTGATCATTTTTTGCAACTCTAAAACGGTATGAAATTGATTTTGCAATATAGAACTGCGCTCAATATTTATTTTTTGTTGATTTTTTTCTACCATTATCTGACGAACTTTACTTCTCCATAAAAAAACCCATGTTCAGTATTTGACATTGCCATTTGAGAATCAGCGTGACAACCATTGCAACGTTAGTTTTGAAGAAGGTTCATCAATTTGGCGGTCAAATGAAAGAAGAGCACCGTGATCTTAGTAGACAAGTTGTAAATTTTCAGGTAGTGTAAATTAAAGTCGTGTAAGCAATCCAAAAGGACCTCAAAAACAGGAAAGTCTCCAAATAAACTATCTGTGACTTTTTTGGCATGAAAGATCGACAAACAGAACAATGAGCTACATGACTTTTGAAATTTTGATGCGCTTTTATAATAACATCTTCGAGAAACTGAACAATGAAGAAGACCCCTGCAAACACTATTACAGAAGCAAGTTTTGCATTTGGGAACACTTTTTTTACCCCAAAGCAGACGTTGTTAACGTTTTTAAAAATCTTTTTTAAAAGTTTTCTACGCTCTTTCTATTCGACCAAAAAACACAAGAAAACATAATCCAATTCAAAATTCAGTTTTATAAAAACTTTTTCAATAAATCAGCGACAAAGAAGATCACTGCAAACACTATTTTAAAAGTGTGTAATGCATTTGGAAACAATTTTTGGCCCCAAAATTGAAGATATTGTTACCCCATTTATAAATATTACTTGTTCTCTACGTTACTTCTGTTCAACGGAAAAAAGAACAAACAGTGCCCTAGAAGCAAAGCACAACTGTGTATCTTTTGGCTAACAATGCAAGGCAATAATCCGTAGAGTAGAGAAGGTGGCTACTTCAGTTCTTCAATTGACTGAATGCAGTTTATCTCAAAAATGGCAGTATGTATATGCATAAGGAATGACAATCAGCTCATTTTATCTTTGAGCAAAAAAACAAAACGGATTCATCAGGACAGAGTATTCCGAGCAAACATCAAATATATTGCAATACCGTTCCATTTAAGAAACCGATGAAATATTTTTTCACTGCTTGAATACTATCAAATGTAGCTAAGTTTTACAAGAGAAAACGAAGTAAAAAAAGAAGCCCCTTTACCTATGCCCTGTTCAAGAAATAGTTAAAGTTCTCCTATAGGCGGACATTTCTTGACAAAATCAGGCATTTTATCAGCGGAGGCAAAATGGAGTCATTTTTCTAATATGGAAAGGTAATGCGGTGCAAGCAGTCCATTAAATGACTAACAAAAAAGGAGAAAAAATCTCAAGATATTTTTAAAAAATTTTTTTTGAGATGAGAGGTTGACTAGCAACACAAAGAATTAAATGAATTTTGCAAATGTGAGACACTTTTGTAGCATCTTTTTCAGTCATCGATATTAACATCGATAAGCAGGACCGCTGTAAACACTACTACAGAAGTAAGTAATGCATCTGTAAACAATTTTATGCCCAAGGCTGAAGATTTTGCTACCCCATTCAGACATGTTAGTCGTTTCCTATGCTTTTTCTACTAACCTCAAAAACAAAACAACAAGAATTGCGCTAAAAAATAGCGGAGTTGTGTTTCTATTGGATAAGACTGCCACCCAGTGAGACGTCGAGTAGAGGAAGTAGCTCTTTCAGTTCTTCAAGAGACAGTTTTCCACTAATCGCCAAAATTTACCAGTCCGCATATGCATTAGCAAATACTATCAGCTCACTTTTACATTGAGCTAATAGTAGAAAAAAGAATCAGGAAGACAAAATATTCTGGCGCACGCAGCAGATTTTTTGCAAGGCTATTAAATTTGAGATGAAAAACTCTATTTCACTAATTCCATGTTTTCAAGTGCACCAAATTTTTACACAAGAGAATTAAAGAATGAAAAAACTATGCCCAGATCCAGTACAAGTTAAAGTACCCCTGTACGAGGACCACTTCCTTAGTGAAATTGCAAAGGTTTACAGCGAAGGTTACGCGGAATCAATTGTCTACTATGAAAGTCATGATAGCGTGCAAGCAATCCATAAAAATAACTTGCAAAAAGGACAAAGACACAAAAACGCCAGACAAACTACGATTTTTTGGGCTAAGAGAGTAACAAACAAAACAGTGAGCTAACTGAATTTTGAAAATTAGATAGTTTTTTTTAATTTTTTCCCCATAAATGAGACTCTACCGTGGGGGTGGGGGGTTTGCATTACCTACTTCTTTGTAATAAAGATCCAGAGAGACGATCACAAATTTTTTGTAATTTTGGATAATCACAATGGGAAGTTTTCTATTCAACTCAAATTTTATTCAAGCGTTTCCAATATGGGGTTTCCCCAGTCAAAGTAGATTACAAAGATTTCATAGAATAAAAACTTTGAAATTGACTTGCTTCGTTTTTTGAGCTAAACTTTTTTAAGTTGAGACTGTCTTGTGATTGCAGCATTTTTCTGTCGCTTGCTATGGGGCGCTGCGCAGTGCTGTAAGGGTGTCTGGATTCAGCCACCGCTCAATTTCAGAAATCAGTCGCCATTTTTTTGCTTTCATAGCCTAACTGAAATGGCATTTCCGTTAAAGGATCTGAACAGATGGAATACGTGCTTTAGTGTCTATAGAGTTTTATTATACATTAAAGATAAAATTAGTTGATCATTCAATTTCATGTTGTTTAACATTTAAGATGATACAAATATTTCCTGTCTTATGAGATCTTTTCTAAGGGTTTGAAAATGTACCGTAATTAAAAAAGCAGGACCGGTTTCTTATTTTTTGTTCCTATTTGTATTTCGTAGCTTTTGTTGCCCTCATTATAGAATCAGCAACAAATTTTACTAAAAAGAACTGTCAAAAATTCCTATTAACGGGGCTCAGGATATAGGGAACGCAATTTAACCAGAAGTTGAAAGTGGGGGCGTTATTAATTGTAATTGTTTAGACTTGTCACATCAAATTGAATCGATTTTTTTCAACCCTTTCTCTGGCCTGGAGCTCAAATTTAAGATTTGAATCAAAACTTTTTACACTAAATTGAATAGGAAAATGGGAGCAATGTTCTTCCTCTGAAAATTTGGTCGAGTCGTAAAGATTCACATTGTTTACGTTTATCATACGTTCATCTTATCCTTATATTGACGGCAAAAAAGTGTTAAATTAAAACTTGATCACATTAGATTTTTGTGATATCAGAACTGAAACGTATTTAGCATGATTAAAATGTTTTTAGAAGTTACTTTAATGATCATTGAAGTAATATATGAAATCATTTAAATCATGTAAAATATGTTATAATTAAAGTGGAATTTTTTGGAGGAAGCCCTTATCTCCCAGTTTCTGTGTTACTTGTAATACCGGCAGAATCAACCCAGTATTGGATCGTCGTTTTTTGGGTCTCACAATGTGGTTCACCCTGTTACAAGCTTAACTGGGTTAAATAGTCGGGTTGGAAATCTGTTTATTTTCGTATAACAGAATTATTCACCGCGGGAGAGCGAAAAATATATATTGCAACTATTCAAAGATATCAATTTTCCTGGGAGATTAAATTTGACCTGGCAAGTGTAAGCTTCAATCTGAAAACTTTTAGATGGAGGTTATCGTAATTTGCGCAATTTTTTATAAAACGTTGTTTACTATACTTTTTGTTTCAAAACCTCCATCTAACCATCGATTTTAAACCGTTGGTTATAATGTTTGGACAGAAATCTTCTCTTAGCTATTGATATGAAGAGAAAAGGACGCTTATTTCAGGTCCATTTAGGTGAATTACTTGCAGGAAATTAATACACGTGGACACTGGCTATATCATAGTCAAATTGGGACGGTTATCTGCTAAGATCTTCCAAGACTCTTGTATGATTATGTATCATCTTGTACGGGCTCTCACAAGAGTCTTACCAGATAACTGTTAATCTTGTACGATTCTTGGCAGATAAGCGTCCCAGTTCGTCTAGGGTAGTTGCTTTTGGGGAAAACTTGCGACTAGTTAATTATTTTGTTTTGATTATTTGATTACATAACCATATTTGACACCCCGGATTCATTTTATGCACATTTTGGTTCATTGGGAATAATTACAAGGGTTTGCTGTTTAAGTTACGAACTGATTACGAGGAATCAAAGTTTTAAAAAAACAAGATTAAACTGTTTTAGAAGGAAGACTAGCAGGCTCTATAAAAGGCAGGACAAGAGAATCATGAACAAGTTCATATATATGGTTGTGGT
Source organism: Convolutriloba macropyga (assembly GCF_964194025.1). Lineage (NCBI taxonomy): Eukaryota > Metazoa > Xenacoelomorpha > Acoela > Convolutidae > Convolutriloba > Convolutriloba macropyga. The sequence goes on from NC_134470.1 coordinate 71,627,660, forward strand.
GGAGATCGTTGTTGTTCAGGTCGTCTATGGACTATGTGAGTCTTACAATCGCCTCGCTGAAATTATTGCGTTAATCGTGCTATCATAAATTTTTCGTTTTCCTTCAATTGAACTGCGTAGAGGTTCTCCCATTTTCCCTTTGGACAATTTTGAGGGCTAAAATTTCTTTACAAATTAAAAAAAAATCAAACACTAAAGGCTTCGGCAAGACTTTGCTCAAGAAATCTCATTTAATGGCAATCACTTTCTCAAGACTTGGCAAGTTTAAAAAGTACATGGTCCAGTATTTGCAATACCGATCTGACACAGACCCGATCCAGGATTTGCAACTTTTTTGAATCAGTATTTATTAAGACTTGATTTTTGGTCAAAGGGCATTCCGTTGACCGAGCAATTTAGAGACATGGAGTAGAAAAGTTCTGTTGTGCTGTACCAAGTGTTATCTTGTAAACTCTGATCATTTATAAACTTTTATTTATCTCAGACAAATCAGATGCTGTCAGCTTTTGTATAATAATATCACCACCTTATAAATGTTTGAAATTATGTGAGAAAGATATCAAAATAATATTAAATGTTTTCAATTTTTTTTCTGGTTTTGTAGCTGAAAAGTTGGTCAACTTCAACTATAATACTCGCAAGATTAATTGCTTGTTGTTGTGTCCACTATTATACCTCAGCTGATTTTTTAAAATCGGTCTTCAATATTTTCAAAAGATCTTATTAAACTCCTACAAAACTTCAACATAAATCAATGATGAAAAAGAGTTCAAATTTATGTTATAAAATAATTCAAAAGATACAATTTTTTATGTGTTTCATCTTATCAATTTGAACTTTTTGTGGAAGAGATGACAAAAAAATTAGGCTGGAAAATTTACAGGAGATTGCAATACTTCTCAGTCAAGCAGTATTTGGCAGCAAGATTTAAAGATCTTAATGCAGTCATCTGGTTGGTGCTGATAGAAAAATGTTGAAAAAACTGCCCGACATCGCATGATCAGAAAATCGTCTAAGAATTGCAATATTGAAACATGAAATAAGAAAACATGAAAGTTTCTCTACATTTTTCTAGATATTAGATTGCAAAAAAGTAGATACCATTGTCGGTTGATTTTTCTTTTGAAATCATTTTTCTTAATATTTTTAACTATTTTTATTTTGGGTTGAACTTTTGTTTCACCCTATTTTTTCACTGCAAAACAAAGGAGAAAACCTAACAGAAATTTTTTACTCAGGTCCATAATTAATTTTTTAAATGTTAATGAAAAAAAAACTTTTATTTTTTATGTAAATCATTCAATTTTCTTTAAATCATTTGAATCTTTATATATTGTCTTAAGATTTTTAATCTTATACTTTATCGAATTAGGTACGATAAAACATGCAATTAAAAACCAGGTTTTTAAAATCTTTAGAGAAAGATCATTTGAGACAATTGCTCATGCAAATAATTTAAACTATGAACTTCAGTTAATGATGTATTATGATGTTTTTATTGAACTGTGCAGGGAGAAACCACAGATAAACATTATCGTCTCAGAAACTGTTGTTTATAATAATAACTTTAGATTGTCATAGAAAGAAAATGCCCTCGAAACTCCACAATTGTATTAAGAACTAATCAATTGCGCGGTCTAAAAGCTCCCTGTTTCATCAGGCGACTGAACTTCTGGAAGAAAGTTGTAATTAGGGTCACACTAGAGAAAACAATAGAAATGAAAACGTGTCGTTGTCAAACCGGGATATAACTTAACAAAAATCCCAGACAGCTTACGTGTTAGAAATTTCTCTCACCAACTATTGCCCAAATTTGTCGTGCTAAGCAAAATTGGAATTCCCATCCAGGAATTAATTACAACGAAAGAATGAATATGTAGACAACTAGATTGGGCAAGAATCAAGGATTTATATGTCGTGATTTTTGTTTGGGGGAAATGTAAAGTGTTTCCTCTCACTTTCACATTTATAATTGGTATATGTTTGGATTAATTTATCAATTTTCTGTGTAAGAAAAACTCTGTAAATTGGATCCCATTTTGATATTCATTCAATTTTTAGATAGATTTTAGTCCGATTAGATTAGGAATTACAGTTTTATTTGTCGGCAAGCGAAGCAGTCTCTGTTTTTCAAGTCCTACTGTGTGTTTCTGTTTTTCAAACTGTTTTCCATTTTTTTCCTTGAAAGGAAATGTAACCAAAGGTTTTCACTTCTTGTTTCAATCCTGTTTTTTAAAACTTTTGTGGAAACAATTTAAGTTCTTTCTTATGAAAATTCCAAAAACTGTTGCTCAAGAAACTCTTAGTCTAGTTGGTTGGAGCGTAGAGAATCGTACCAAGAGACGTGTTCGTCTCATATTGTCAGCTTCTTTCTACGTAGCTCATCTAGTTATTGTGTTGGCACTCAAATTGTGACAACCAACACATATGTTTGCCACAGAATCACCCAGGTCGTTTATCTTTATCATATCAGTATAATCACAAGCATTTTCCCACGGACAAATTATTTCCGTTGAAAGGACTTAAAGACAATTTTTACAATAATTTTCCCACTATATGTTATTTAAGTCTTTTCCTAAGTCCCCGGTCGGGAAATTTTTGCCCAAATTTTGTAAGATAATTAGCGTTGAAAAGTGGTCTGCTCTTCGCAAGACTTAATGATTGTTGTTTTATCCGCTTTAATGAACAATTTTTCTCGTGTATCATCGATTGAGTTTGACATTTTATTGTTTAAGAGTTGAAAAAAGCGTTAGTTTGAAAAAATTAATGGAGATCTCACAACTTGTCATACAAGCAAATTTCAAGATTAATACATGACAGAAGAAAACTTGCAAGCATATCTACATTTTTCTTAATGGTAGATTGCAATAAAGTAGAGTCCATTTGACCGTTGATTTTCCATAAAAAATGTTTTTTATTAATTTTTGATAGTCCTATCTTGGGTAAAATTTCAGTTTCAACCAATTTCTTCATTGAAATAGATAGAAGAAGACTTAACAGAAATTTTTTTATTCAAGTCCCTAAGCTATTTTTTCGAAGTGTCAATGTAGATAAACGTTAACATTTATGTAAAGCATTAAAAAAAGATCATGGTTTATGCAAAAATGAGATCTTCTTAGTATCCGATAAGGATGTGCTAAGCCTGTTTTTGCCCTGTATTATCATTGAATTATGCAGGAGAAACCAAAGGTACATATTATAGTCTCAGAACCTATTGATTAAACAAAATTTAAAATTTTACAGAAAAAAACCGTTATGTCAATCGGGATATAATTTAACCAATTTCCCAGGCAGCCTTCCTTGTAGAAATTGATCTAATTAATTATTGACCGAATTATTTGCCCAAAGTCTCGTTGGAATAACACTTCAGCCGTTAAAAAAGATGAAAACGTGAAAATGTTGACGACTAGATTGGGCGATAATCTATTATTTGTTTGTCCTAAAATTTGTTTGGGGGAATTGAAAGGTGTTTTTTCAATCTTCTATTTCTAATTAGTGAATGTTTTAAACAATTTTCTCTAACCCAAATTCAAATTTGCCTAATTTCTTGACAACTTTTATGCCAATTAGATAAAAAAATTGTATGTTTCTTTCCAGTTAGCCAAACAAACCGTGCAATTGTTTTTCCAGTACAACTCTGATTTTCTGTTTTTCTATTCTCTTTTTGCATGTTTTTTCGAACGAAAAAGTACTAATAAAGTTTTTGCTTCCCTTTTCAATCATAAATTTAGAAAATGTGTGTAATAATTATGTAATCTTATTTTATAATTCTTCTAAAGCTCTTGCTCAAGAAACACTCATGATTGCTGTTTTATCCGCTTCAGTAGCCTAGCGATGTTTTTTGGTCGTCTTATATATTTTCAATAGATCCTGTTTTGATCTTAAAGAAATCTTCATCCGAAATTAATGATGATTAAATTGAAGTTCATGTCGTTAAAAGTTCAAATTTGTGTTGTTGAAGATTTCAAAGCTACAATTTTTCTCGTGTTTTGTCATTTCAATATGATATTTTTGTTAAAGTGATGACAAACTATTCCAGCTGAATGGACTTGAAGACCATTTCTACGACACTCTTCCAACCAAACGTTTTTTATATATATTCCTACATCCCCGATCGGAAACTGTTTGCCGAAATTTTGAAAGATAAAAAACATCTAGCGTTGACAAGTGGCCTGCTGCAACTCGAATCCCTGCAAGAATTTTTGCTTGCTGTTTCGTCCGCTTTAACAGCCTAGTGGAATATTTGTTGTTCTTATGTTTTTTCAATAGATTTTATTTAGTTCTCCGAAGTGTTCATTAATGATGAAAAAAAAATTATTAAAATTTACGTCGTTAAGAGTTCAAATTTGTGTCGTTGAATATCTCAAAACGTACATTTTTTTCTCGCATTTCGTCAATTGAATATGACACATTGCTGTTTAAGAGATGAAGAAAGTGCCAGTTTGGAAAAAATAAAGCAGATTGCATAAATTCTCAGTCAAGTAAATTTCAAGATTATTACATGAAAGAAGAAAACTTGCAAGCATATGTACCTCGCATCTTTCCAGTCATAAGATTGCAATAAAGTAGATTTAATTTGACAATTGATTTTCATGTAAAATTGATTTTTTAGATAATTTCTAGTAGTCTTATCTTTAGTTTTTAATGAGTGCCCGTTGCTATCAAAACTCCGTTGCTATCAAGTTTTATTTAGAACCACTCTATTACGCGGCTTAAAAGGTTTTGTCTTCAGACGACTGAACTTCTAAAAGAATATTCTAAGGAAGGTCACAATGCAGAAAACAACATAAATGGAAACACGTCGCTGTCAAATGGGATGTAATTTAACCAAACTCTAAGCCAGCCTACCCTGTAGAAATTTTTCTAATCAACTGTTGCTCAATTTAGTTGCGCTACGTTTTATTGGAATAAATTTTCAACCGTTAAAAACAATGAAAACGTGATTATTTTGACAAATAGATTAGGCGATAATCTACCATTTGTTTGTCCTGAACTTTAATTGGGGGAAATGAAAGATGCTTTTTTCAATTTTTGATTTCTAATTAGTGAATGTTCTAAACATCTTTCTGGGTTAAAAATACTCTGTAAGTGAGAACTCAATTTCGTATTCATCGGACGTCTGAACAAATTTTGTTCTGATTAGATTAGAAATTGAATGTTTTTGTCAGTTAGCCAAACAAACCTTTTGTCAGTTAGCCAAACAAACCCTGAATGTTTTTCCAGTCAGACTCTCTTTTTTCTTTTTCCACTCTATATTTGCATTTCTTTTATTTAACAGAAACATTATAACAAAGCCTTTGCGTCTGTTTCCCATCCTGTATTGAGAAACTGTGCTTTAAAAAGTTCTGAGCTGTTATTGAGGTTATTCGAAAACTCTTGCTCAAGAAAAATTTATTTTATTTGGTTGCAGCGTGGAGAATTGTACTAAAAGATGTGTTTGACTAATATCGACAGTTTCTTTCTACGTACCCCATCCAGTTATTGTGTTGGAAATCTATTTCTAATTAGTGAATGTTTTGAACAATTTTCTCTAAACATCAGAACCCAAATTCAAATTCGTCCAATTTCTTAACAACTTTTATGCCAATTAGATAAAAAAAATTGCATGTTTCTTTCCAGTTAGCCAAACAAACCGTGCAATTGTTTTTCCAGTACAACTCTGATTTTCTGTTTTTCTATTCTCTTTTTGCATTTTTTTCGAACGAAAAAGTACTAATAAGGTTTTTGCTTCCCTTTCCAATCATAAATTTAGAAAATATGTGTAATAATTATGTAATCTAATTTTATGGTTGTTCTAAAGCTCTTGCTCAAGAAGCACTCATGATTGCTGTTTTATCCGCTTCAGTAGCCTAGCAATGTTTTTTGTTTGTCTTATATATTTTCAATAGATCCTGTTTAGATCTTAAAGAAATCTTCATCCTAAATTAATGATGATAAAATTGAAGTTCATGTCGTTTAAAGTTGAAATTTGTGTTGTTGAAGATTTCAAAGGTACAATTCTCGTGTTTTTTCTCGTGTTTTCTCATTTCAATATACTTATATATTTTCAATAGATTTTATATTGCTCTCAGAAGTGTTCATCCAAAATTATTGATGAAAAAGTTAAAATTTATGTCCTTAAGAGTTCAAATTTGTGTCGTTGAATATCTCAAAACGTATATTTTTATCTCGTAGTTCGTCAATTGACTATGACATTTTGCTGCTTAAGAGATGAAAAAGCGTTAGTTTGAAAAAATTAATGGAGATCGCACAACTTGTCATACAAGCAAATTTCAAGATTATTACATGAAAGAAGAAAACTTGCAAGCATATCTACTTCTTTCTAGATGTTAGATTGCAATAAAGTAGATTCCATTTGACCGTTGATTTTCCATGTGAGATTACTATTTTATAATTTTTAAGGATCATGCTGGGTTGAATTTTTGTTTCAACCAACCTCTTCATTGGAATAGATAGAAGAAAATTTTTTATTAAAAAAACAGAAAAAAGAAAATTTTTTATTAACAGGAAATTTTTTATTCCAGTCCCAAAAGCTTTTTTCGAAATGTTAATGCAAAAGCATTTAAAGAAGATCATGGGTTTTCAGAAATGTGGACTTCTTAACTTCCGTTAATGATGTTCTAAGCTGGTTTTTAATCTACCCTGTTTTCATTGAATTATGCAGGAGAAACCAAGGGTATTTAACTACAGTCTCAGAAACTATTGATTAAAAAGTTTAGCTGTTTCAGAAAATGACAGTTATGTCAATTGGGATATAATTTAAACAAATTTCCCGCCATTCTTCCTTGTAAACCAATTTATTTAAGCAAAGTCTCGTTGGAATAACCCTTCAGCCAATAAAAACAATGAAAACGTGAAAATTTTGACAACTAGATTGGGCGACAATCTTTTATTTGTTTGACCTAAACTTTGTTTGGGGGGAAATGAAAGGTGAGTTTTTCAATTCTCTATTTCTAATTAATGAATTATTTAAGAGTATTCTCTGTACATCTGAACCCAATTTGAAATTCGTCCCACTTCTAAACAATTTTTATGCCAATTAGATTAGAAATTGAATGTTTTTGTCAGTTAGCCAAAATAATCGTTCAATTGTTATTCCGGCACAAGTCTGTTTTTCTGTTTTTCCGTTCTCTTTTTGAATTTTTTCTTGGACGGAAATGTAATAATAAAGTCTTTGCTTCTGTTTCTCATCATGTATTTAGAAAATGTGTTTAAAAAATGTAATTTGTTTCAATGGTTATTCTAAAGCTCTTGTTTGAGAAACACTTAGTCTAGTTGTTGTTAGCGTGGAGAGTTGTACTAAGAGATGTGTTCGTCTCATACCGTCAGTGTCTTTCAACGTACCCCATCCAGTTACTGTGTTGACAATAAATTGTGACAAGCGACTCGTATACTTGCCACAGTTTCAACCAGGTCGTGCATTTTATGTTTTGTAGGATTAGAAATAAATAGTGTTGACAAGTCAGATAAATCATTGTAATTTTCCAACAGAATTTTGCGTTTAAAGCGTTGAAATTATGTATCGCGTTGCTCCTCGCACAAAATTCTTAATGGTTATATTAGGTCATATATGAATCCTGGTAAGGATAGTAGGTCGTATTTGATTTCTATGAACTCTTGGCTGTCATAAAACGATTATATGTGATTTCCTAGAAATCAGACAGGGATCATACAAAAAATTTCAATGTCTGAAAACTCTATTCTTCATTTTCTATGTAAATTGCGGAAAATTCTTGGATATCATACAAGGACATATATGAAACATAAAACATTGACTGCTGCCACGAATTCTCGCATAATGTAGTCAAATGACATATTAATTTATTATATTGTATTTGCTTTCCCTATTTGACTAAAGGAATAACTTTGCAAATAAACCTTCTTCACAAAATGAATTTGTTGTTAAATGGAAATTTTTTCAAATATTTCTTAAATGAGCATTTAAACGTATTAAGTGGCTTCAGAGTATTATTTGTACTTACTCATTTATTTAGTGCACAAATTTGCAAATGATAGTGCACGTTACGCTAAGGTCTTTTGGTGGATCACAATCACATTTCCTATCCCTATTCAGATAACTTTTCCCGTTATAATTTTGTCATTTGTTTCCTTCCAACGATTGGAAATTAATAATAACATTCGTTTTCATTTGGTTCTGATTTATTTTGTTCTGCACGTTTTTTTGGAATGTCACTCGGAACGAAACCAAAGTATGCATGCCAACTAAATTTTTTGGTACATTTTAAAAGCAAAATACTGTATTTTTCAGCTACATCATGGACGTCCGAAAATAAGAGGACTGTTGGTGCTCGAGATACAAAAGACAAGAGATCGTTTCAGCCATGTTTAGTTAAGTGTCTTGAAGATGGAGAGTATGGAGGTCTTTGTCAAAATGGAGGATCATGCTTCTTCCTATCGGACGCTCAAACCCATGCATGCGAGTGAGTTCTTTTTTACTATTTGTTGTTGACCAAAACATTTTCAATTTTATGATAGCTATAAACAGACACATATTTGCTATATTGAGACGCAAAGATTGGTTTTCAACCAAAAATTCATTTTAAACCAAAACTCCTATCTCGTTTTACACTTAACTGGTTCCGAAATTTGCAAAAAAAGGAGAAATGCCTGCTAGCTCCACTGTCTCGGTAAATGTCTAGGTAACTTTACCGTAGGCACAAATTAAGAAAACTTCTAATATAATCCGATCACCACCATTTTGTCTAAATTTTCGAAGTATTGTGACAGCTTATCACTCCAAACTGTATAAATTAGCTAAACTTTCATGAGAAGTCATCTATCAGTTTTTTTTACTAGATTCTAAACTGTTTGATATAGCTGAGCCAACCAAAGGACTTTTCAAGAAAAACCAAAATTCTGAATAGAATCGTTTAGCTAATATATCGTTAGAAGTTGCCAAGAAGTATATACTAGAATGGAATCTAATCTGAATAGATGTTAGTTTTCTGGAACTAAAAAGTCGGAGTTTACTGTAAAGTATTTTCTTTAATTTGAATCCAATAATTTGGAAATGCAATATTGGGTTAAGTAATTCGCTAATTTCTTAACTGTCGCAAGGGTGAAAGTTAATTTGAACGCAATTTTTGAACTGGTAAGCTAACTTCTTTTCAGATCGTCTAAATTTAAAGGTCTTTTGATATTGCTTTTGTATTTTATTTTTTTTGCTTTCTGATCAATTTTTTTCTGATATGGCGTGTCTTCTTAAGTGAGCACCATGTCTTTCGCAAATGCTATCAAGAAATGAAAATTTTACTTTGTTTGTTTAAAACCCAAAAAAATATTTTAAACTTTTAATGTTCCTGCAAACTATTTAATGACTTTTTTATGTTTATTAGGAAACAATTGTTGATCTTAGTTTGTTTGCTATGATTCCATAAACAATACGCGACTTAGTATGAATACCCAGAATCATATATGATTTCTTTAATGGTGCTCAATCCGGTTTTCTACAATCAACAAGACTTTTGAATCGCAGTTCTCGTTTATTCTGTCTGACTGCATAAACTGGCCAATATGACAAACTTTAGATAATTAGAGGAAGCACTAACAATATCGGGTAGTACACGAGCAGACATAACATTCATTCTTAAAGGATTGACGTCACCAAGTAATTATTGGAAAAATTTATGAAAAGAGACTATAATTATATTTATGTTTAAGATTGTAGTCCGAAAGTTTAAAGCTATTCGTTTCCACGTAAAATGTCACCAAATTAAAACAATTTGTTTTGTAGTTTTACTTTCAAATAAATATCCATTCTATGACAAGGGTAATATTTGGGAATTACGAAAAAGAAAATAAATTGACCATATTACAATCATTCGAAGATCGCTGCAAAAAAACCCTCTTGCTTGTCTCTTCACGTTCCGTGTGTGTATCTGCATGTTAGTGTGTGTGTGTGTGTGTATGTGTGTGTGTGTGTGTGTATGTGTGTGTGTGTGTGTGTGTGCGTGTGTGTGTGTGTGTGTGTGTGTGTGTGTGTGTGTGTGTGTGTGTGTGTGTGTGAAAGAGTAAGTGTGCCCAAGATGAGTTTCGCGACCCAAGATATGTATTGGGTCACGGACAGTGGGGATCCAGACCGAACATACCCAAAAATAGACTTTGGCCACCCTCGATCGGAACAAACAAACTCTGGCCACCATTATCCAGACTGGACAGATTTGTCAAGACCATCGGCCAGAATGAACAGACCTTAAGCGAGATCATTGTCCAGGCCATCGGCCAGATCCTATGTAGCCAGACCCACTTAGATGTGTAGAAGCAACCAAAAAAAATATAATTTATTCCTATTGAACAAAGTGTGTGTATTGACCAGACCAAACAGACGGAATTGTGAGTATTGGACTGCCTTTGAAGAGACCGAAATGAGGGCGTTGGTCACACCATAGAGACAGAAATGTGGGTATTGGCCATACTAAACATGTCAAAAATTGCCATTTGCCAGTTGAAGGCCGCCTAATTTTGAAAACCCCAAGAGTTCCATCAAAAAGCGTTTACGAAGGTTCTCATTTGAACTTATTTCTTGAATCAGTTATAGCAAGAAAGAGGTCAAGTAATTGTGTCAACAGAAGATCAAAAAAGTCCGATGAAATTTTAAAAAATAATGAAATGTTTAGCAGTTGCCAGGAAACATGAAAAATGAAAACTGTCTGCGGAAAACAAAATTAAACAACGTTTCCGTGGTAAATCTATTTTATTCGAAAAGATACAAATCTCAGCGGAAAAAGTTGAGAAAATTAAAAACCGTTTTAGGTTGTTTTAAATTACTTTTAATTTTTTTGGGAGCTCATTAACATTACCAGAGGAAACAAAATGATGGCTCTCAAAATGACAAGAAGATGCTCTTTCGATTGAAACACTTCCAAGAAATAATTCAACAATTTCAAATTTCAGAGCCTGTCAGTGCCTTTTGTCTTATTATGCAAAGTTATTATGCGTCCTTTTATGCAAGGTTTTTGCGTTCAAAATTTTAAAAACTCCGCGCATTTCAGCCAGTTTCTACATCATTTTCAATTTATTTCACTAAACCTGGCGAAATTTTTAAATCAATATATCAACAATTTCTTTTTTTTATATATATCTGCAGCTATTACCGTGAGGTAACGGATACGTCACAAAAATAACAGAAAACCCGCGCATTTCTGTTTTTTTTGTGACGTATCAGTTACCTCACGATAATAGCTACAGATATTTAAATAAAGAAATTGTTGATAAATTGATTTAGAAATTTTGCCAGGTTTAGTGAAATAAATTGAAAATGATGTAGAAACTGGCTGAAATGCGCGGAGTTTTTATAAATTTGAACGCAAAAACCTTGCATAATAGAGCTCCGCACATTTCAGCCAGTTTCTAAATCATTTCCAATTTATTTCACTAAACCAGGCAAAATTTCTAAATCAATTTATCAACAATTTCTTCTTTTAAATATCTGTAGCTATTACCGTGAGTTAACTGATACGTCACAAAAATAACAGAAATTGGATGCAAACCTGCAGAAGTTGCCACGAAAATAAGTTAAACCTGACTTTTGTTCGAAGAGCCGTGATGTTGACTGACAGGTGGGTATATTTGTTACAGCTCTTACAAGTTCTTTTTTTTCATCTATGGAATTCCTGAAACATGTATCATGATGCCTGATATTATACAAAAAATTAAGTAAAAAAGATCAATTTCAGCATAATCAAGATGAAGCAAGATAAATAAACCAAAACTAAGGAAAAAATACTTTTCATAAAAAATTAGAACTCGATTTTAAAGATGAAGTCGACATATTGTCGACAAAAACTCTTAAAGTTTGCATTGCGATTAAAGCTCTAATTTCTTCCATCTCCATGTCTACTTTATAGTAGTTTTATGCATATATGCAGATTCTAGATATCAGTAAATTTGAGTGATAGAAACTAGATACAAAAAACGAAAAGAATTACAACTTAACATTAAATTGTTACTTCAATAATGTTGTTGCATAAAATACATAGTAAAGAACTCCAGATAGTTATCCAGAGAGTTAACCGTTACCTTAAAAGTTTATCTGAAATAACAAGCAAATTAGGTTACCACTTGAGAAAAAGTTGCAAGCCCTATGTCAGTGTGAGTTTCAGTTTGAAAGTCAGTCATTGCTATCCGAGGGCCGCTTTAGATCCCGGGAAAGTAAAAGTAACTCTTGAGCGTGAATCGTTAGATAATTAAGTGCTAAACAATAACGTTTAAAAGTGAATAGGTATGAAAAAATTTGATTGATAGAATATAGAGCCAAAAAAGAAACGAAAAAAGACAGGAGATTGTTAGTGCAGTATCGCAGCTGCATACAAAATAGAAAAAAAACTGAGCCTGTAATTTAAAGATAATTTTTGGAATCGCAAATAAAATAAGAGGTGAGCTGAGCAAATCTTAGAAGCCGTATCTGAGTTTCATTTAATTTTGATTATAAAGTTTCTCAATGCTTTCTTGAGATCCAATAACTTGTTTCCCCCGAATGTAAAGTCAATTGTGGATCGTTAGTTGCTTTATTATTATTTTTTAGTTATAAATGATTGACTCTACGGAAGGTTTAAGATAATAAGTTGAAAAAAACTAATTGAATTCTTATCATTCGGTAAAAAATATAGAAGTTTTTTTCAAAACTAAACAAAAACAATCAATTTTTCCGTGATAAAACTAAACGTTTAAAAAGTACAAGTCACAGCGCCAAAATTAAAAAGATTGCAACCGATTTACATACTTTAAACAACTTTTGAATTTTTAGTGTATAAAGCTCGTTAATGTTTTCATAGAAAGCAAAATAATTGGTTACCGGCAAAACAAGAAGATGCTCTCTCGATTTAAACAGGACCAAGAATTTCTTCTAGGACACTCTCATTGCATTTCTGGGGTTTTTGAGCAAGATTTTTACACTAATGTTTTAGAAAACTCTACGCATTTCAGCCAATATAATGCATGCACCATCATCAATAAGTTTCTCAAAACTGGTCTGTTTTTTTAATCAATTTATCAAAAATTGTTTTTTGTTTTTTTTGTCTGATGCTAACGTGATCATTAAAAATAAAAGCAATTGGATGTTGACTTATAGGAGCTGTCAGGATAATAATTTAAATCTGATATTTTTCGAACGGTCCTGAAGTTGTCTGATAACTGAGCATGATCGAGAAAACCATTATAAGTCCGCATGAAGTGACATTAGCAAATTCCTAAAATAAGTATCTTTAAGCTAAAAACTACGCAAAAAAGTAAGTAAAGAAGAATAGAATTTTTTGTAAAATTGCAAAGAAGGGATAAAAATTTATCAAGAAAATAACAAAATTGGGCCCCGCGTCTCTTTAAAACTTTACTAACTGGTCAAAAACAGTTAGAGTTTGTATTCTGACTATACTTCTATTTTCTTTTTCAATCTGCTTCCCTACTTTTTTTCTTTAAGCACATAATCATATACTAAATATCATACATATGATTGATAAAAAACTAGGCACAGAAAAAAAACAAAGATATAAAATTACAGTTTAACATGAGATTGTTAGTTCAATAATGTCGTTGCATACGATAAATAGAAAAAAACTCCGCAGGTAACCTGTCCTTTAAAAGTTTATTGGACAAAAACAAGCAATTAAAGATGCCACTTCAGAATAAGTTGCAAGCCCTAAGTCAATTTCAGGTTTGGTTTCAGTTTAAATCTGCATTGACTTCCGAGGAGGATATCTTCTGTGAAAAAATCTAAATTGAAATTATCTATGTTAAAGTTCTGGGCTAATCTTGTTTTATTGCAAACGCCATTTGTAATCCAATTAAGCGTAATGTAGAGAAAAGATGCCATCACCTCAATCAATCATATAAAAACTAAACTCTTTTTTAATTATATCTGTTCATAAGTTTTTTTGTGAAAATTGTTTTATTTCACTGAGTAAATTATTAAGTCTGAAATGTTTTTAACCAATATTTGAAACTTGTCCTGAATATTTTGTTTCAAAAAATGATAGAAACTCGAATGCTATTTTACTCAATGAGCTTGCATCTCCAGAAATCTTGTTTGAATTAACGTATAGAGGGTCAAAATCGGGACGAATTTCGTCAAACTTTTTCCGTCTGCATCACAAGATTTCATTTTTGATAAAAAGTAGTTTTAGAAAGTGAAAACTTATAAAATGTTTATAAGGGTTATATACAATTTTCCGATATGTCTTCAAAATCAATTTAAAACAGCAAATAATAGGAATATATCGAAAATTAAACCAATTTTTTGTTCTTTGACTAAAACTTGCTCACACTACTCCTTAGAATCTATTTGATATCATTTTTGTTAATGCAGCTGTAAATAATGGACAGTGTCTCTAAAAAACAGATTGTCCAACTAATAAAACAACCCCTAATTTAGAAATTGAAAAATTGTTGTTTTCAAAAGTAAAAAATAGTTTTAATTAATGAAACGACGAAACTCCTTCTGTTTTTTTCTTTGGTATTATCTCTGTTTGTGCAATGAAGAACGCCAGAAATCGTCGGTACAAAACATTCGACAGAGTCGGTATGTTCGGTTTAACATGGTAGTAGATTGGCGATATGTTTGGTCTAGGATGTAATAAAGTCTGTATATTCGGTTTAATACCACCGGAAACCACAATATTCGGAAATCATGGGAGAACATTTTTTACTTGATTTTTCATAATCAGGCCAAATCTTTGTGCATATGAACTAAAGTACAGACGGCCTATCATCGTTAAAAACAAAAACAAATACAAAAATCAATTTTTTCACATAATTTTATGAACCAGCTGAAGAATTCATTTTCAATTAAAAAATGTATCCAAGAGGTACGCTTCAAACTGCTGCTATTAGAAAGCTAACATAATATTATAAACAAAACTCAAATGTTTTCCATGAAAATATCTGACTGATTTTTATGAATTAAAATTAACATAATGACGAACTTTAACGTTTTTGAACCAAGCGCACCGACGCCGAACCTATCGAAGCTTTCTTACTCACAGCCAACCATACCAACCAATTCTTCTGTCTGAAAACAAACATAACGACAATCAATTTCTTGAGTTTCTGATGCATATCAAAAATTTGCTACATTTAATACCGAACATAGCCAACAGAAGCCAATAAACATACCGAAGCTTTCTTGAGTCCCCGACCAATTGTCCCCATTACATATTACATTCAAACAAAAATACACAAAATTAAACAAACATACCGACAATTGTGTTAAAATGTAAAGATACAGAAAATGTTTTTGTTGTTTTTGTTTGGTCTTCTGGACTAGAGATTTAAAAAATGCTTTTTCGAGTATTTACTTAAGACAGGAGCTACACTTCTGTTTTAATTAATATAAAAAAACATTTTAATTGGGGAAAATATTCAATTTCATTCAACTTTGTTTCAGGTGCAAAGGTCCCTACTTGGGAGAGAGATGCGAAGTTTACTTTCCAACAAAAAAGCGTCGAAGTAAGTACGAAGTAAGAAACGAAACAAATTAACTAAAATAACATATTTGTGCTATGATTTTATCCTTGATATCAAATAACGCTAAAACGGTTGATATTTTGTGAATCAGTTAACCTTCTGTCGACATCCTTATCTACAACCAAATCAAAAACAAAGCAATTTTATAGAACACGTGACTAGCTGTACAACAACAGAAAATCAGAAGACAAAACTCAAGAATTCGGCCACATTGAATAGATAAAATTTGCGTACTTAAGCACAATTCTTAAAACGATAAACTACTCGGTACTCTTTCTGGTTTCATTACATCAACTCAGTGGTTGTATAGCTTAATTTTAATGTAGAATTATCTTCGTACATACTCAGTTTATCTTATTGGCTTTTTCGAAGCAGAGACTTGTTTCAAAATTGTGGTAAGTGAAGTCATTTTTTGACAACCTGAAAAAAAAAGATTTTTTAGAGTTCCGCCTATTCTGAGGGCTCTCAATAAAAAAATTGGCCTGTTGTTTGTTAATCTAGTATATTGCTTGTCAAAAAAATACCGAACAACTTTTTGTGAGCCGATTTTCCATTTTATAAATATTATTTGATTGTTTTTTGACAAAAACTGAACAGGTGTGGAACACCCGAAATGAACTGGTAAATTCGCTTATACAAATTCGCTTACCCGAGTTTGCTGATCCCATTTGCTTACTAGATTGTCTAAACCTTGCCAGCTGTTGGAATTACTTTCCGATGAGGTGATTGTATCCACAGAGTTTTCTTATAATCAGTGCATCTACCAGCGCGAAGCAAGGTTTTAGAGAGATATTCAGCTAAACTTTTCCTTAATTCCAATACTGATTTGAGTGGAGCAAAATAAGCCAACAAATTTCATCTAAAAAATCATTCAGCAGAAAAGCTCTTCAAATTATCAACATTTGCATAAACTGAAACACTGTATCTTGCTTTGTGAAAGCTCCAGATTGAAAGCCGTGGAATGATAAGAGAAGTAGGTTTGTTCAAAGTAATCAGAATTATTTATACAGAAAACCCGGAAATTATACTCTTATTTTTTTTGATCTTGTCACTTTTTGCAGTTTCGAAATCTGATTAATAAGTTCAAAGTTTCAATCGCAGGAGATGCGCCATTGTTCAAAGAATGTCCTTAAACGCAAGTAAGTGTTACTATATGTAACGTAGGACAATCAGGTCTCCTACTAATTTTACTATAGAAATAAAAGAACACACTGGACCGGAATATCAAATTTACAACGAATGCTTAACCTCTAACGTTTGATGTTTGATTTCAGTTTTAGCTATAATTTCTTGTAAGCAAGCAAATTTCTCTTCAATTTCCAATTTGTTTTGACAATTCCGTTTTTGAATTCCTAATTACCTAACCATTTTCCCTCAAATTTCAAGTGCGTAAACTGCCCTCCAATTTCCTTTATTGATCAACATTACCTCCAATTTCTATTATTTTTTTTATTTTGAATTTTAATTTCTATTTTTTTTTCACAAATTTCCCCCCAGCTTCTATTAATTGCACAAATTCACTTCAAATTTGTGTCATCACAAATTTTGTAGAGTAGAATAGAATACAAAGATTAATTGGTTTTTTTTAACTTTTACGAGGTAAAGTTTTCAAAAACACAAAGATATTGAAGTTGGGTTTATTCGAAAACACGAAGAGCTAAAACGAAAACTAAATGATGTTTAACGAGCAATTCCCAGACCTATCGGAAAGTCAATATAAGTACTAGTGCTGGGCACATCTATTGGGAACTCTGATATCAGTACTGTTTCAGAGCGATGACCATGTCTTTTTTTACACTTGTCATGTCAGTCTAAATTCAAGCCCTAGACTTGCAAGTCTAAATGCAGGTGTTGGCCCATACGAGTTAGTTTAAAAACAAGTCTTGCCAAAGGAACATAAAATAGCCAAAAGAACGCCAAAAGTAGCCAGAAAAACGTCAAAAATAGCAGGAAAAATGCCTAAAATCAGCTAAAGAAATGTGGAAACGTCAAAAATGGCCAGAAAAGGTCAAAAACAGCCGAAAGAATTGTCAAAGTTAGTCAAAAAGACACGTCAAAGATAGACCGCTAATATGCACGTAGAAATGCTATAAGACTGCCCCAGTACTGGTCTTGACTTGCAGTTCAGTCCGGGTTCAAATTGCATTGTTTAACTTGTTATTTATCAATCAACACATGGTATCAAATACAAAAAAATCGCAAATTCACAAAACATCGTCATGATTGATTCAATAAACACGCGGCATCAATCATCACATTCGATGAAAATAATACGCCGCTTAGTCAGAATACACGCGTTATCACTCACAGGCGTCACTTTGAAACAATGTTTTTCCAATTTTTGTTTTCAATTATAGATAAAAAAGATCTAAGAAATTGAGTTCACTTTTGGAGGGAGCGTAACTTTTTCCGTAAGTATAAGCACGATCGTTTAATTTTATGCCATAACTTTCAGGTAAATGAATAAGCTTGCGTTCTCAAAATTGTGGAATCTAGTGACAAAAATTGTTGAAAACAGTGACGAAACCCTTTACTGTTCTCCACGATTATTTTTGAGGTTTTGATTTTAAGCAAAATATACAAGCCTGGGACAAATATAACAATATTTGCTACCTTCTTACACGATTTGGTCAGCAGCGCTCAAAATGCGATTTACGTTTTGCGACGTAATGATATGATGTCAAAACACTAAATGTCTGAAAATGTCTAAATAATTATAAAAAATCCTCAGTCGATGTTTCCAAGCTTTTCCCTCGTTGTTTAGACTTGAATCATCCAGCTATTTATGCTTTGATGATAATATTATCCGGACTTTGAATACCATTCAAACGTTATGTCCAAATCCGACCGTATGAACACAGTGGCCGTTTGAACTTGAATCTGAATCTGCTGCTGCCAGAGAGTTTGATATTGTACAATATGAAGCAAGTCAAATTTATTTCGCTAGCATTAATGTAAACCCGAATTTGAGTCAAGAATTCAGTACTGAATAATAGTATTTTCATTATGAATTTTATAAAATTCGAAATGAAAATACTCTTATTCAGTCGCTAGCGTATTATGAAATTTAGTTCACTTATATAACTATTGATATATTTTCATGCTGTTATCGCAAATTCTTATTTTCATGTTTTTACTAGTCCTACTCTCAAAACTAAATACATAAAGGAGCCCAATTTTTAGGTTAACAATTGGGCTCCTTTATGTGGGCTTTAGAAATGTGATTGTTGTGTTTAAAGTTTCAAACGCAGCCGACGCGACGATGTGCAAAGAGTGCTCTGCAACACATAACACGTGCAAGAACGGAGGGAAATGTTACTACATAACAGAGGACAGTCAGACCCACTGCGAGTAAGTTTTTTTTCAAACATGTAATTTTAATAATATAACCGAAAGGTTAAAGTTTGCATGCTGAGCCAGGAGGCAATTGCACACATGACTTCAGAATAATCAGAATTAAATAATGAAATAATCAAAATTATACGTCAATCCATTAATGAACTTCTGGTTATTGATTGACATTACACTATAAATTGTTCGTTCCTATATATAAAAGTAGGAACCGAATGATCCTAATTGTCGGTCTATTGGTACATCTCATGCTGTTATCGCAAAATCTTATTCTCATGTTTTTACGAATCCTACTCTCAAAACTAAATACATAAAAGAGCCCAATTTTTAAGTCAACAGGGAATGTTTTGATCTCAAACAACCTCGATCAACCGTCATAAGAGACACTTGGTAACAATCCATTTCCAGTAATGTCTTATTTTGAAACCTTCATGTAAACATATAAACCTGCAAAGGTCCTAGAAAAAAAATTTTTGTCTCAAGAACAATTTCAAAATTTGCAATGAGCCCAAATTTTTAGTTGTGACGTAAGTTAACAACAAAAGTTATTCGGCATAAGAATTATTGGCCCCCTATATCATTCAAAATCACACAAAAAAAGAAACATTGAATTACCTTATTATTTACAGACTTGTGCAAAGCTCCAGGCATGTATTTTACAGGTATTATGTTAGATGAGTAATAGTTACAATATTTCAAAAGGCAAAGCACGTTCCAAAACATTAAGGATAGAGAGAAATTACGCTCACATTTAATAAAAAAGGGAACAAATCCAAAATTTATTTTATTAATTATTGTTTATAAACAATGTTTAAAAAACATTTTTTAATAATTTGCAACAAATATTTAACAAAAAAATCTCTTAAATTTCAATCAAATGAAGCACAATTACATGAGCAGAATAAAAACTTTATAGGTAACTGGTTGAAAACTTCAATACCTCTTCGGATTACTCTTTTGTCGTAGTGTTTGCTCCGACTTACTTTTTGATGAAAAAACTTTCAAGCTCTTTGATGTTTATAGCAGTCAAAAGTAGGTAACTAGAGTCCATTTGAACTATTGAATGATTGCGTTTGATTAGTAATTAAGAGAGAGAGAGAGAGAGAGAGAGAGAGAGAGAGAGAGGTAGCAGATTAATCTGTAGTCAACCAAGAGGCCAACAGTTAGTATTTTATCCAGGACCTGAATATCTGTAGATGATTAGAATTTCCAAAAATGATAACACGCTTTTACTGCCCAGCTTAATTATTTTTCTAAAGTAACGATTACACTGTTGTCAATTGTGCTTAATGGTACGCCTGGATATTGTAGATGTTTAATTAAAAGAATTAATCACAACAGAAAGTAGTCTTTTTGTAGGCATTCTGTCAATTTGTATAAGCATCTAATACTTTGGGCAAGTTTTGAGAGTAGATTTTTCACCTCTGTTTCATAGTCGAGCACATTATCTATAGTTACAACTACATATTTTACTTAAGTTTTCTATGCAATTTTTTGTACTCGAATTTTTGGCGATTGTGTTTGGTTTTTTTTGACAATTACAAAAAATTCAGTTTTGTCTGCAATTAATTTATGTGCCAATGACCTAAAATAGTCGAGTATAGGTTTTTTTGTGTGTACAAGTGACTTTTTACAAATATCAGGCTCGCAATGTGATGTCAGAAGAACAGTATCGTCAGCGTTTAAAATAATTTCATAAGTTTTTAGTTCTAAATCGTTTACATTACAATTGAAAAAAGCGGACCTAGAACTTTACCCTGGGGACCCCTTGATGTAATTCAATCCAACCCGAGTTTCCATCAATCACAATTAGTCTTTGCAGATTACCGCTTAGAAAACTTGACAAAATTTTCTCTTATGAATCGTTGAATCCAAGACATTTCAATTTTCTAAACAGCATAGTCTGATTTATTGAGCCAAGAAGTGACTTATTGCGTCTGATAAAAAAATCCTGAAACCCAATTGTCTGTTGGTTAATAAATCATTTGCATGCAAATAGTCTTCCATTTGCTCATTGTATAGTTTCCCAAACAATTTTGAGGGAGCAGGTGTAGTAATAGAAATTGGTCTATAATTGGTTTGAATATCTGTCTCAACTTTTTTTTGTAGAGCGGATTCAAATTGGCTTTACTCTAATTCCGAGAGAATTTTTTCTTCCTTAAGGCGAGCCATGAATAGTTCTGCTCGTTGTGTTGCTAAAAGTGCCGAAGCTTCAAGGAAAGCCCATGCTGGCAATGTTTTGGGTCCTAAAGGTTTAGATGGGTTCAGCATTCTTGGGATTTGTAAGGATTCATGTTTTTTTACGAAACTGAATGAAAATTCAATATTTTTCGACAAATTGATCGAAATTTGCTTTCAGAGAAGCGGATGCTGAAAACGTCGCCTAGATTGCTGAATTTATAATTTAAGAGATCTGCTATTTTTTCGCTATTTTAAAATTTCACCGAATGAGTTTCGTAAAGTTTTGATAGATGTGGCTCTTTCACTCTAAATTATAACTTCAAGCAATAAATTCCTTTTTAGGTGCTCGGATTTGGACGTTTGAATAAGTTGTTTTTGAAAGCAGCAGAAACTATTACAAAAATTTGAACCTACGGTGTTTTAGTTTTTCCCTAAAACAACGAATTCAAGTTCAGTTAAGAGCTTGTCACGTTTAATTTTTTCTTCTCTCGTGGTTATGGAGACAAACTCTTAAACTAAAGAAGAAAGCGGTTTCTCGTTAAGCACAAAGAATTTTTTGTATTGCTGCATCCATTTGTTTGGTTTTTGCGAGGATTTTTTCAAACTCATAAAGTTTTTTCCGAGCATCCTGGTATGAGTAAAGTTCATGCCAGTTGGAGCTTTCTATCGCTTTCCAAAAACCATATATGTTATAGTTCCTTTTGTCGAAAATGTGTTTCATCTGCGCTCTGTTTTTTGTACCAATTACAGTTTTGAAAACAAATATTTGAGCCAGTCAATCACTACTGATGAATGTGTCGGAAGTCGCAATTAATAATGTCTTCAGATTTTTATCGGTTATCAAAAAACTACGAGCAGTTTATTGTGGGACGTGATTTTTGTGGGGTTTTGAACATATATTGGATTAAAATGTTAAATGTTGAATCTTTTCAAAAAAATACTTTTCAGCGGAACATCTATGACTAGTTATTTGTTTAATTGGAAGTTTGTTGAAAACTGGAAAAATTCTATGTAAACGTATATTCTTTGGTTAATTCAGAGCAGTTTCTTAGAAAACGATAAAAATTCCGCTCTATTTTTGCGACAATATAACCTCATATGCCCCGCGCCGAGGTGTGCACGCTAAAAATCCCAAAATTGTGCAAGGAGGTGGTTAAATAATTTTACGTATTTTAGCTTATATCTCACATAATTTGGAGTTGAATATAGCGTAGATGCTACATACTTTTGCGTTGATTTTGGCGTTGATTTCACGTAACCTGTAAGGACTGTGGTTCTTAGCAAGAATAAGGTACGGTGGAGAAGTGGTAGAAGAGGCGACAATGACGGAGGAGGACAGTAGTTCGATTCTCACAAACAGATCTCTAAGCGTTGAATTTTTGTAAGATCTACGCCATTTTCAACACAAATTAAAATGTTTTTACGCGAAACGCAGAATTGTGTAATATCTACGTTTAGAAACGCAAAATTCCTATGCTTTGCACCAACGTTTTCATCACAGCAGTGAATGCGGCCTTCACTTATCATAAAATAGAGGTAGCACTGCAGGATAAAGTTCCTGACTTCTTGACTTACCTTGAATAACCGATATTTTCCTCAATTGTTTTTAGTATAAAGCTCTTGAAAAACAACAGAACGTCATAATACATTGCACAAAAAAGTTCTTAGAGAAAAAAGACGGAAAAAAGGTTGAAAAGTGAAGCTGAATCTAATGGTTTTTAGGTCAAAATAAGGTGAGCGCAAGGAAAACAAATGAGGTGTCTCCTTGAGAGTGAAATTAGATTTTAGGTAGGTTACATGAGGGTATGAAAAAGAAATGAGTCTTAGCTACATGTAAGGCCACAATTAAAATCAAAATGGATCGCTGGTAAAAAATATTGTGATCCGTATATTCTTACTTGAAAAAACGGCTTTCGTTTCTTGATGAAATACAAAACAACAACAAAAAACAGAAATCCCTGACAAAGAAGTAATTGGGTGGCAAAGAAGATTGGAATAAAAAATTAGTGCCAGCGCTATTGAAAATTTTTTCATCACCAGAGTGCTTCAATCTTTTTCTTTCTCCTCCGAATTCTCACAGCCAATTATTACTATTACTAGAGTCTTCCGGTTTGAAAACAAAAATTATTTACAAAGAATGTGGTTCCCACTTCCCACCCCTTGTTGACGCCCAATATGGAAAGCGTTTAAATTACGTGTAAGTAGTTTCTACGCGTTTAAATTACGTGTAAGTAGTTTATAATTACGTGTAATAGTTTGATTATACTTACGTTCGGCGGAAAGGGCTTTTTACGATTTAATCTCACTACGATTAAATCTTACTAATCTTTCTACGTTCTAATTTCTACTAATCTTTCTACTAAAATGAGGGATTATACCGCATTTTTTCGGCGCTTAATTCTTCCGCAATGTTACAGATGAGTTTTTGTTCAAATTTCTGATAAGATTGAAACGTGAACAACTACCGGCCTCTCAATGATTCACTTTACTTACCAGAGATGACGATCAGTTAAACGAGTTGTGTACTGCTGTATTGCAATAATCATCTTTGCCTCTTGTAAAAATTAGATGTGACGAAATATAAGATTGTTTTTGTTGACCAACTCGGTGAGTTTCCTTTTTAATAATATGGCAAAAAGATTCTTGTTCTAGACCATATATTGTGATGTCCTCAGTGCCAATTTATTGCCGTCATTGTCTTTTGGTGATCACTACAACTTGTTCAAGTAATAACCTCAGACGAGACGCTATTTCACTAGAGAAATTGAGTCTTTAATCAATTCAACGCACGAGAAAAAAATGCGTGTTTCCAAACCAGAGAGTTGAGGAGTGTGATAGTCTTGTCTTCTCCACTGGAAATTAATTTGCAAGCGTAAAATAAGCTTATGGTTTAATACGTTTCAGTGAAAGTTGTTGGTTTTTAGATGTAAAACAGGATATACTGGAAGAAAATGCGAAAAAGTGGACCCTAAATGAACCCCAAATACACGTAAGTTTTAATGGAACAATAGGGACGGTAAGTCAATTCAGCTTAAAAGTGTTTTCACGGACAAAAACTTTGGCTTTTATAGATTTCTATGGAGAAAATTATTGCCAGTCCTACCATTTGTAGATTTTTTTTCTTTGTTAACGGCTTTTCGGCTACTCTTTGATTTATAAAAAATACGATAAGGAACATTAAAACAACCATAATTGCAAGCAATTTCAAACAATTGCAGTCCAACCATTTAAAGGTTGAAGAATTCTGGGCAGTGGTTGGGATGTTGTCAATGGTATGCAGAAGGGCTATTATAATTAATATTTTCGACTTTGATGAAATTCCACGATTTTTTAAATCTGTACAATATTTTAACTATTAACTTCAATAATATCTCTAAAGAGCACACAAATTTTTTGTCTTCCGTCCGCGAAGAAACCATTGCATTGTGTAAAAATGAAAAAGAATTGCATCAATTTTTATCGGTTCCCGTCTATGATCTCTTTTCTTTTTTCGGATCTTTTCCCTTTGTGACGCACCAGCTTAGTGTGTGCAAATTATTTGCACCCCGACGCACACTCCATAATTGTTTATGATATATTATCAAAAAATGACACTTGCTTTGAGTTGTAGTACGTACAGGGTGGGCTCTACGCAATTTTTCTCAGGCAATTCTTGTTTACAAGCGCTTTAGTTACGGTGCTCAAATATCCAAAGTACAACTATAAGTTAAAAAAATAACTCTTAATCACCCAATCAACTTAGTACCCGTGTTGAGGAGTTTTGTTCTTCACTTGCAAGAAATCGTTGTTTTTTAATCGTTTTCCTTAGACAAAATTTATTAAAGCCTTAACGTGGTAATCGTATAGTGTTGTTGGCTTGTATAGTGTTTTGCAAAAATTACAAAAAAAAAGAAACACTGAATTACCTGAGTATTTACAGACTTGTGTAAAGCTCCAGGCATGTATTTTACAGGTATTATGTTAGATGAGTAATTGTTGCTATTTTACAAAATTATATATTTAAAAAGAGACAATGCAACGTTTCAATGCAAAGAGACAAGGCATTGAGGTTAGAGAGAAATTACACAAACTTTTCTGACATGTAAAAGTCGATTTAAACGATGGAAACTAGTGAAAACGAAGAAAACGATGACAAAACGACGAAAACAACGACAAAAAGACGATTTCTTACAAAAAGATTGTCGTTTTTTGTCGTTGTCGTCAATACGGGTACCCTGCCGCAAAAGCCATTGCTAGAGCTTTGGTTAATGTCACTACTAACAAAAAATATAGCTGGCAGATTGTCAGAAAATAGCCGCAATAGCTTCGTAGATCTGCAATCTCAAAAAGACAGACCAAAGAAAAAAGTCTTTCCATTGAAGGCTTAGATGTTATCTTTTGATTAAGTTATTGCTTCCTCTATCAGCTGCTTTTAAGTAACCTTCATTTAGAGTGACACATTCACTTGACCTTATCTCTTTGAATTAAAGAAAAGTCAACTTCAAAGTGAGGAAGCCTTTTTTGACTTTCGAACAAAGATGACTTCAGCCTTTTCTGTCCTTGAACATTTCCAAAAAAAACATAGCTGGCAGATTGCCAGAAAAGAGCCGCAATAGATTCGTAGATCTGCAGTCTAAAAAAACAAAAAAAGACAGACAAAAAAATTTGTCTTTTCATTGAAGGCTGATCTGTTATATTTTGATTAAAAATCTGTATAAGTTATTGCTGCCTCTATTAGCTGACCTCAAATAACCTTCAATTAGAATGACACACACCCATTTGACCTTATTTCTTTGAATTAAAGTAAATAAAAGTCAATTTCAAATTGAGGAAGTCATTTTTGAGAGTGAAGTAAGTCACGTGAGACCAAAAATTTAATCACGCTAATGAACAAAAAACTCGCTCCACTAAGAGCGACAAATGACCTAACGCACGCTTTTTAGTTGAAATTGCATGAACGAATGAACAAAAAGTGGCTGTGACGTCATATGGTGATAACAAAAATCTTGACGACGAAAAAACATAGCAGGACAAGTCCTGACGTACAATTGAAAGTATTTTCCTTGACTAAACAAAAAAATAGACCTAGAACGGACTATGAGTGAGTTTGGGAAAATCAATTGTGAAAAAAAAAATCACACGAAAAATGAAAAAAAGACAGAAAATCAATGTCAAAATTCTGCGTGTGAACAAAAAACCACTAGCCAGAAAGCGAACTTTTTTCAAATGCCGTTTTCCCACTCTTTAAAAATTAGAGCGAAAAAATTTCACGCCACAAAAACACTCGCTTTTTTGCTCCATTTCTTGTTTGGGCGTGACCAAAATCAATACTCCAACATCAATACCCCAGATATCGCTGTGCTGCTATTAATTATCAAAAAATTGGGCTTGATCACTACTTTTTAAACCTGATCGTACAAGAAGTCATTGTTTCAATTTCAAGCGTCCCATTTTTTCAAAATTTGTGTGTACTATCACACTCGATTTCGAACTTAATCAGTTCTGCGGTCACTTTTGATGTTGTCTCGCAGTAATCAAGTTGATGAAATTGATATAAAGTAAACAATCAACTCCCCTTGAAACTCCCCGCCAGTGTTTTATTTTGCCCTCCAGTTACAAATTATGTTTTGTAATACGGCACGTCACTATTTATAACGTCACTATGTATGTATTTATCACATACAGAATAGACCCAAAAAAGTTTTCACTTTCGCGGATGCCCAGGTCGAGGTGTCACCGCCATTCAACGCAAAATTATGTAAGATATGCGGAAATTTTTGTAAGATAAGAGGTGAATGCGGTGAAATTACATAAATCAGGCGGTGAATGCGGTGAAAAAACTTTATCGCCTGGTAGCACTGAGATTACATAATTTCGCCGCGGAATTTAGCGCTGAAATTACATAAATTCACCGCTTCGAAAAAAATGTCCAAATTATCTAAGATAAGCGGTGAATGCGGTGAAATTACATAAATTCACCGCTCAACTTAGTGGTGAACTTACATAAATTCACCGCTTAGAAAAAATTGTTACAGATGTTTGAGATCAGCAAAGATTGCGGTGAAATTAATGGTGAGTGTGAGAGGAATTGTTAGATTTGCCTTCCCACTAAAACTACCCCTACATCTTTTTGACACTTTTTTTCTAAGCGGTGAATTTATATAATTTCGCCACTAGAGTAAGCGGTGAAATTACAAAAATTTACCACATTTCACCGCTAAAATATGTAATTTCACCGCTAAAAATTGCAAATCTTACAAAAATTCACCGCGTTTGTTTTGCAGAAAGTAGAGTGAATTCGATTTATATTCAAACAAAAATAAAAGAATTTAGTGAGAGATGGCGCAGTGGAAGAAGAAGAGGATGACATGCAGGAGGTGAGAGGTTCGGACCCTTGTAAGGGCGGTGAAATTATATATTTTAGCGGTGAATTGTGGTGAATTTTTGTAAGATCACCGCTTAGTCTAGCGGTGAACTTACATAATTTCACCGCATTTCACCGCTAAATTACGTACGAAATTTGCGGTGAAAAAACTAATTTTTCACCGCTTGTCTTACATATTTTTGCATTTTTTTCTCGACCCGGGTATTTAATCATGGGAAATATTCCCAAAAGACAGCACATCTTTGGCAAAGATGATTTAAGGTCTGTAATTGATCCAATATAAATAACCTCATAGTTTGCTCCCTGAGTGTGACGCAACAGAGCTTGCACTTTGGAAGTAGAAATGATTTCGTTTGGCGAACAAGAAGGGCGTAACGAAATAGAAAAAGAAAAAAAACACACAAATGAAATTAACTCTAAGAAAAATAACGTACTAACGTCGGAAGATTTGCTCAGGAACTACCAGTGGGAGCTATTATCAATTGCAGCCTGCTTCAGTCGGGGGAGAAGGGCATATGTTGACTGATAATTTCACTAGGCGCTTCAAATGACGTCATTAAAGATTTTTGTATACCACTATTACTATTTAAAGTAAAAATGACACCATTTTCGTTGCGACTTTCATTTGACTCTTAATAGTAAACTTTAGCCATTTAAGTTGCTTGAAACTTTCAATGAGAGAAAAAATGAAATCACAGTAAACTCAAAGACTGAACATCGAAAAGGCTAACCAGTCGAGTAAAAAATTTGAATAAAAATTAGACACATGTTTTCAATAACTGCCCCAAACATTGTTCAAGAGCATTAAAAACAAGTTGATGAAAAATATTGTTGGGAAATTTGCAGATTTTCAATGTTTCAATGAGTTTCAATTGAAGTATTGAATCTCAAAACGGTACAAATTTGAATTTTTAATTCTCGAGGCAACCTTATTCATAAAATAAAGCTAATCACTAAATTTGAAATCTTATTTTTTCCTAGTTTACAAACTGGTGTTTTTTTAAAAAAAACTGTATGTTTTTTTTTGTTTCAAAGATTGTTCATGTTTTTCACCTACGTGGAGCAAATTTTAAAACTACGGCAAAAAATTTTGATCCTAACGTCAAATTGTTATTCATTACAACCATTTTTTTCCCGATGTTTTCTGTCGAGAATCACAATAACAATTATCGGTTAAAATAGAGTTTACTATCTTGACATTTTTTTGCGTTCGAGCAAACAATTTTTTTGTTCTAGAAAAGTGTTTTACCGCTTTGAATTCACCAAATATTATGCCATTTAATGAAGAAGCCGAACTTCTTTAAAAAAAATTAGAGACTTTTCAGTGTTAAAATGAATGTGTGCCTTTTTTTCCTAATTGAAAATTATGTTTGATAAAGATTAAGCATAATGAAAGCTTTTTTCTCAATATATTGACAATACAAAAGTTTGAGAGCTTTGTTTGAACATCCAATGCCAAGCTCAGAGTCGTCTTATTTCAGACTTTCCCGATAGAGCCTAGACAACTTTATATGGTTGCGGGAATATAACAATGAAAAGAAGCGCGAACAGTAGCTATATCCAACTTTGAACTCTCTTTCGAACTATATTTTTGGATCAAATTGTTTAATTCGGTGATGTATCGGCTCTTTTCTGTTATTGCCCCCCCCCCCCCCCCCCCCCCCCCCACGTCCATTTGCACCCCCACTTGTAGCATGTTATAGCATATTGGTTGCATTTCATACAGTTACATATACAATTTACAAACGGCATTTACAATTTAATTATGCAGCGAAGTTTTGGAATTAAGACGTATACGGTAATTGAACTTTTGCTTATAATGTAAACAGACAAAGAATAATGCGTATTTTTAATATTTTTGGGCTCTTCTTTCACAGGAATAGCTTTATGGCACTAATTTTTTTTTGACAACCGGAAACAAAAATTCACCCATTCGTCTGCCGGTACCGGCAATTTATTATAACAAAAATAAGGGATCTCTAAGGACCAAAAAAGTACATATTTGGGGGGTGCAAACATACGCAGGCTATATAAGGCTGGGGGACAATAACTGAAAAGAGCCTAATATTGTTGAACAAGTTTTTGAAAGTTGTGTTTTAGGCAACAGAAATGAGACGAACCAATTTGCAAATATTTCCAGCAGTATTTCGAGCAATATTCCGAGTTATATTTCTTTCATAAACAAATATAATTAAATTGTTATACAGAGACAAGTCCAGGAAGCACAACAACCTTTCTCACAAAACAAAGATTATTTATCCACACAGAATCACTTAAATAAGAGCGGAAGGAACTGGAATCTATGGAAGGCGGAATGGATGTTCATGCTACGGGAGAATTCAATTTTCAAAGGGGGATCTTACTATCAAATATCAATAAGAAAAATTTCAAATAACCTTGACTTGGTTTGTTTTCACGCAGAGAATTAAGAAATTTGCAAGAATCATTAGACAATTTTATTGAGCATCTTCGCGGGTTGCTCATCATACAAAGTTTTTACTAGTCATACTAGGTCATATGATCCCTAGTAATCATAATAGGTCGTGTATGATTTGTATGATTTCTTGGTACCCATACAAAAATCACACAAAAAACAAACTTTAATCGTAAAATTATAATAATTATTAATAGCCGCGAAGCGATAGCGGCTATTATTGGGGACATCGTGGTTTTTTATTACAATTCAAAGAATTTGAATTGTATTGGGGCGCTGTCTTTTTACGACTCGAAGAGGAGTATTGGTTTTTTTTTTACAGGAAGTAGATTTGTTCACGCGGCATTTTGACCTAAAAGCGAAAGTGAGAAAAGCTGTCTTGATGAACAGATTTTCGCTAAGCGAGAGAAGTTTTTTGATCATGCGCTGCGTTTAGTGAATGACTTTTTGACTTTAAAAAGTAGTTTTTGACTGAATTGCACATATAGATAACCGTTTTTAGCCGTTTTTTCGTCTAAGTGGCCCAATTTTTTTGCTTTTAATTTGGTTTCTTGTAGAAATAAATTTAATTCGATACTATATTGAAATGTCAACCTCGGAAATTGATACCACAGTGTTTTGCAGAGCCTGAAAATGCGTTTCAAGTTAAAAATTGACACATAATTCTTGATTTTTTAGTTAATTTTTAGCTTTTTTAATAATAATTTTTTCGTTTTTGGATCATTTAACCGTCTTTTTTTCAAAAATCAGTTAATATTGCAACTTCTCTTTGATAATTCCTATACTCAACGCCTCTTTCTACCTCGATGTAATTTTGTTTCATAAAATTGTACATATGCTAATCCGATTTTGGTAGTTTTTTTCCGATTTTCGTCAGTTTTTCGTTTGTATTTTGGTTGTAATTGCTAGAAATAGTTTTTTTGTGCAACATGAGGGACTTTAATTTCGTTTCAATAAAAATTCATTAATTTTTGGCGTTAAGTTTTGAAAAAACAGTTAAAACTTTTTCATAAATGCAGTCTTAACTTAAAAGTTCTTTGACCATTTTTTTGCAAAATGTTTCAATGTTTCGTTTTTATGAATTCTGCTTTTTCCTGCTCTTTGTTCTCTTCAGGAGGATAGATCTTTGTATCGGATGACTAGTTATCTTTTCTATGTCTTGAATGCTGAACAATGAAATGTATTCGTTTTTCTTGAGTTTTTTAAATTGACTTTCAACTTTCAAAAATCAAGAATGACTTTTTGTTACGGTGTTCATTACATTGTGCCCATATTATTATTCTAGTTAGTATCATTCTAGTTTTGTCCTGGTACCTACATTTATTTTCGGTATATTGAGTTTTTCAGTTGTAAAAAATCAATGATTTCAGCTTTTTCTTAGATTTTCGTCATTTCTTTGGTTGGCAATTGATTTCATTCAACATAAGGCAGTACTGAGAGTTTGATAGCACGTTTTTTCCAAAATTTCCACTTCTGAGTAATTACTACAGCTTTCTTCCGGCCTTGGTATTAATTAAAACGATTTTTTGCCTTTGAATATTCTGCTGCTTATGTCTTTTCTATGATCAATTTTTTTTTGATTTAGTATGAAATCATGTTGTCTAGCTTATGTACAAGAAGGAACAGGTGTATGTTGTTTTCTGTCTTAATCGCAGTGATTAGAAGTTTAATTATAGGTGTTTTCTGATTCTTAAATTTGAGCTTTCTTTTTTGAAAAGATTAAAATTAGTTTCTAAGATTATTATCTGCCGTTTTCTTTCACGATCTTTTTCAGATTAGAATATTGAATTATTTGAGGGCTATTGATAACCTTGTCAGCTTTTTCAGACTATCAGGTTTTTGACCAACTTAATTGTTTTGGATTTTTTAACGTTACCAAACGTTTTCAATAATATAAAGTTTTGCTGCATTTTGTATCTCTTGTTGACAGTGGTTTAAGTTTCACCAATTTCAGAGCAGACCTGGGGAGGTAGTGAGTTAATGGTTTAATACAAAAATTAGTGGCTTCCGTTGCAATTACGGTTTTGTTAGTGAAGTTCTGACGCTTCGAGTCGCTTCCGGCTATGTTTTTTTTTAAGATCTGTTCACACATTTTCATGATTTTTGAAGTCAAATTGGAGTCGTGATTTTCGTCACGCCGAAACAGGAAATGGAGCGAAAAAGCGAGTGGTTTTGCGGCGTGAATTTTTTTCGCTCTAATTATAAAGTAGAGTGCGAAAACGGTGTTTGAACAAAAATTCGGTTTCTCGGTAGTGGTTTTTTGTTCACATGCGTCAATTTCACTCTGATTTTTACTGTTTTTTCGATTTTTTGGATCGGATTTTTTTCTAAATGGTTTTCCCAATCTATTCGCAGCTCATTCTAGGCCTAGTTTTTTGATTGAATTAAAATTTCATTTCTCGCTAGTGGTTTTTTGTTCATATGCGGCATTTTGACAGTGATTTTTTGTGTTTTTTCTTATTTTTTGATCTGATTTTTTATAAAATGGTTTTCTCAATTCACTCATAGTCCATTCTAGGTCTAGTTTTTCTGTTTAGTCAATGAAAATTCTTTGAATTGTACGTCAGGACTTGTCCTGCTATGTTTTTTAAATTCGTCGTCTCCATCGATGATTCTTACGACCTGACTTCTTGGAATTGACTTTTTTCAATGACTTCAGCGACTTCTACTGCTTTGCCGTTAAAATTTGTGTACGTGGCGTCATTTCTGCTTTTAGGTCAATTGGGTGACTTACCTCACTCAAAAAAGTGACTTCTGAACTCACTTATGGAACTTTAAATTTTAAGAACATTCACTAGTTAAAGATCAATAATAGTGTGCATCTAAGTAGTGCCAAACTTATATGCCCTAATTCTTGAGTTTTTGACGATCTATTCTGTCTCGGCCTCCTCCAGTGTTTTACGCCCCCAGTTACAAATTATATGTTGTTATATAGCACGTTACTATGTAAGAAAATAGCACGTGCGCCTTGGGGGGGGGCAGAATAAATCTGTCTTTGATTTCGAATATCAATTTTGAAATGCTCTTTTATGGCTTTTTCCTATAGACCGTTTGTGTCAAAAAAGGCAGTCAGATTCTAACCAAAAAAGTCTAGTTGTCTATTAAAGGACTGGTGGTCGATATGTCTAACTTATTTCTTTAGTTGTTTCAATTCATGGAAGGCCACAAGCGTCTATCGCGGCTATTTTCCGGCAATCTGCCGGCTATGTTTATTAATTGTTCCGATTATACATTCGTTCAGCAAATATACAAATATACATCAGAACTAAATTTGCTGAGAACATTTTCCATAGTTCCTCAGAAACTGTGCTTTGCGTTTTAGTATTGAGGCTGTCGATTCTGTAATTCAAACTTTAACTGTAACTGTAATATTTATGGAATTTTATTGAGATATATATTAATCGTTGAACCGACTATACATAAGAGTTCACTCTATCCTTTTCATGACTGCAGAAAATTAAACTTGTTACTGGCAAGCAATCATATTAATCAGTCTGTGACGTTTTGGTACTAATTGGTTTAGTAACTATTAACAAAGAGTCGTTCTCTTTTCTGTTGAATTTTGTTGAGAGGTACTTATCGGACGTTTTTTTGAAAAACTAGAGCCCTCAGTTTTACTAGGGGAAGACAAGGATGCAGACTGTTGCAGTCATCTCCGTTATCAATGGTAATTACGAGAAAATATGAGAACAGATTCCGGTAATCTTAGTGCGAAATGCGTGAAACTTGCGTATAATGACCATAGTCTCTAAACCGTTTATGACTCTCGAAGATATTGCATTTCACAATAACTGAAATTAAGGTATGACCTGTAAGTCCCAGTGTTAACCACTGTCCACATCTCATTGCAAAAAGCACTTTTAAGCGAGCATATACACTCGGCATGTCGCGGTTTTCCACACGCATGTATTAAAATCAAGAAAGCAAGCACACGCGAATAAGTCCGACACGATCCATTTTTGGTATAAACGTCGGTAGTTTCCGCATTTCACAGTTTGCGAGAACTAGCAACGACTCTAAATGTTACTAATCCTCAAGTCTCGTCTCTCTTTTCCGAACGTTTGATGTCGGCGGCTCCCACTCTTTGTGAACTATTTTTCAGAGAAGTTTTATTTTAACTGAGGGATTTTAAAGAAATTATCAAGTCAGATTAATTAATAACCAAAACGTAACAATTTAAAAATAGAAAAATTAGTAACCGAAACCTAACCACAGAGATGACCAATAAATGGTACAGATCCGTGAGAATACTGGCGACACGATTTGGGGGATTAGTTGCCAATATTCGCAGTGCTATTGAAGCTACAATGCGCATCAAGGGAAGTAACGATTATAGCGACGAAAGAACGGGAACTTGGTAAGAGATTTTCGCAGGGTCGCCAATCTCGGCAAAATGGCTAAAACGCTAAAAACTAACGAAATTCTCTGTATTTTTCCAAATCCCTTAATTCGCCTATTGCATATCTTCATGAATAGCCAGTAAACGTGTCATGAACCCAATTGGAATCCCTTTGTTACCAAATATCCCCCTCTGCCATCAAATTTAGAGACTTTCTGCTGCTTTATCATGAAAAAAACACTTTCGGTTCAAAAACTTCTAATCCAAGCCAAAATGACCTATTGTTGAAATGTTGAGACGGTTATCATAATTCAAATATTTGACATTTTCGGAAACAAATTCTATTTGCTCTCCGTGTGTTTCTCGGAATAAAATAACAAAACGGAATTTTTAGATCAATGAGAGTTTAGTCCTTCACTTTTCGAATTTCTGTGGGAATGTTTGTGAGTCCCAAAATCTGGTTTTCAATAATTTAATGCCATCATACCTTTGATAATGTTATATGCATAGTTGACATCATAATTATCAAAAAGCATGTCTGTACTCGCTATGTAATGTAAACCACAACCAATCAGGTTTTGAGAAACAGAATATTTTTTTAAGAAAAAATGGCATTTGGACAGTTCGATTTATTTGCTAGTTACCAATTGAAATTGAAAAGAAGTTGAGGCCATTATGTCATGCTTAAGATTACTTGATATCCAATCTCTTGCCTATCATTTGATGCTACTTTTGCCTACGTAATCTATGATCAAAAATTTTGAAACTAAAGCAATTACGACTAAAAAAAAATCTCAAAAACAATTATATTCATTACAACTGCTTTCTGGGAGATATTTTACTGTATCTTGGGTAATGTAATTTTCAGTTTTCATTGAGCTGGTATAGGCACACAAACAACGTTTTCATTTCTCTTTTGATTTTGTTGACCCCTTGTAAGCCATATTGTAGAACCCAGTAAACAACCAAAACAGGGTCAACCCATAAACTGTAACCGTGCAAGAATAGATCAAACTGATGTGTGACATCTCACCCACAAAAAGTCTCTTCAAGAAACAAAACCCGGCCATTGACGACCCAACCACAAACTGAATCAACTGCAGGGTTGTGATATACTTTTTCCACCATAAATGGGGGGCTAAGTTTGGGAATGACGATAGGAAATAGTAAAAGTACATGAAAAAGTGCATGGGGGCGTTGAGTTGTATGGAAATGTGGTAAAACCCGCATGGGTGGTAAAAAATAGCCAACCATCCGAGGAAAATAACCGAAGTGTGATGAAAAACGTGCAAGAATGTCAATTGCCTCCATTTTCCTCGAATTATGATGAAAACTGTGTCAAAAATATCCACTAATTTGCTTATATAAAACAGGTAACAAGTGTAAGTTTGTCTCTCGACGTACCATTTATCGGAATTCGAATCTATTTCCATGCTTTGACAAACATCGCCGGTCGTAACTAACGTTTTGAGGTAAGTCGTAGCTGCTAAACACGAAATATAACCTGAGAAAATAACCTGAAAGATATTGTAGGCTCGCAAAACCCATTTTCCTTCGGCCACAATTGGCTTGGCGTTGCGTTTCGCCATGCTGAAACCCCAGTAACACAGAGACGCGTACCCAATTAGCATAATTGCCATTTGGTATCGCTGGATAAAGACACTAGCTTCGCTCGGAGGAAACTGTTTGGTGTAGTACTTGCTGTAGTCATTTTGAATTTCGGCTAGGAGAGACGCCATTTTTGGTTTTAAATTGAAGCAAGTTCTGATGAACGGTGAAGTTCTAAACAAACAAGCGTCTAGCTGACGAAAAAAGGGCTGATTTGCACGTTCTCTGAGAGAAAAATTAACATTCAGTATGAAAAACAATAAGCGCTAAATCAGCTGAAAAACACAATTCTAAAAATGAAGAAAACAATTAGTGAAAATAAACACACTGATGGAAAAAGTTCAACAACCCGGGTCGAGATTTTTCACGAAAATTATGTACGAATGGCGCTGACAAGCGCTCAAAGATATATTTTTCAGCGGATAATTATGTAAGATTTATCCGCTGAAAAATATATCTTGCTGAATTTTCAACACATTTCTTACAAAGTTTCAGCACGTTTCAACACAATAAGCGGTAAATATAGAAGATTTATCCGCCGAAAATATTTTTTTTTCAGCGCTTATCAGTGCATTTCTTACATATAGTTGAGTTTTTTCACCATCTATCATACATAATTTCAGCGCTTTCCGTACACATTTTTGGCACTTTCAGCACTTATCTTATATATGCTCATGTGTTTCTTGAGTTTTTTTTCTAGTTCTGTACATACAAAAGCAGCTCCAGAGCAAAAATAAACAGCAGTGCACTAGAGCAGTCCAACTTAAAAACAGTTGAAAATCTGCCAAAAGACTCAAAAAATTTTGTCAATGCTTAAGATAAGGCAGTTATCGCAGCTGGATTATATAACCAATTTACCTGATTGAATGAAACCAGGCAATTTAAACATAATTGTCTTCTTCTGGCTAGATAAGGTTAAAATACGGCGATTTTCAGATGTTCTTTTTTCAAAAATATGAGTTATCATTAAAAAAACATGCAACGCAGATTTTTGATTGGTCAATGAATCTACAAAATTACAAAAGATGAAGAACCGTAAATACTGACTACGATATTGGCAAAAGTGAGCAATCAAATTGCACGTAAAATTTTGTGTAAGAAATGTGCTGAAAGCGCTGAAATTCTCTTTGAAGTGCTGAAATCATATAAGAATTGTGCTGATTTTTGAAGTGTTTTATTTATGTAAGGAATGTGTTGAAAGAAGTGCTCAGGTTTTGTAAGAAAGGTATTGAATTTATATAAGGAATGTGCTGAAAGCGGTGAAATTCTCCGTTTTTCAGAAGCGCTGAAATAAGCAAGAATTTTGCTGAATTTTTGAAATGTTGACTTTATACAAGGAATGTGTTGAAAGATGTGCTGAATTTTTGTAGGAATTGTGCTGAAATGTGCTGAAATTGCTGAATGCGGGACTTTTTGAAGTGCCGAATTTTTGCAAGAGAAGTTCTGAAAAATGTGCCAAAATTGTGTATGATTTGCGTTGACCAGTGATGAAAAAAATTTTATTCAGCATATTCAGCTTTTAAAACTAAACTTTCAGCACATTCAGCATAATCATTACAAAATTTCAGCGAATTCAGCGCATTTCTTTCCAAATTTTCCGCTCACACCCACTCACATCTCGACCCGGGAACTAGAAAATTTTTTTGAAAAGTGGATTAATAATGGTCGAAGAAATGAACATAAATTAACAGCTCCCAAACTAACAGCTCCCAACTTATAAATTAAAAGCTCCCAAAAATACTGATCTGGAAAAGCTCAGTTTTGCTTCCTCGATTGTATCTGTTTTTAAGTGCTAGTTTTGCTTTAACAGCAAACAAGGTAATGCACTATGGTGCATAATTAATCAAACAAAGAAATTATTGAGATTTGGAACTTCCAAAAAAGTTTTTAAACAAAAAAATTATAAATCTTTGCTGCTTTAACGCTTAGAACAAAACATTGAAAACCATTAAAAGATAGTTGATTGAATTTCCCATGGTTTTTCCATCGCCTCGGTTGAACATTTTTGGTGATCATACAAGGAACATATTGGGTTCCATTAGAGACATACTAATTTTCGTTGAAAGGTGTTGCAATGGTTAGTAGGAATCATATATGATCTTTTTATGGTTATTGAGAACCCTATATGATCTTTCTATGCTTGCTCAAATTTGGAAAAATTTAAGGCAAGCTATTGTAATTGTTGAGCTTGCTCTTTTGTTGGAAACTGAAATCAAAAGAACACTAAAAGGCGATCAAGACTTGAATCAAGCTTGCCAAGTCTTAGCCAAGACTTTACTGAAAATTTACCAAGATTGAAGACTTGATTCAAATCATGATAAAACTTATGACTCGAGTCAAGACGTGACAAGTCTAAAGAGTGACATCATCAGCGCTGTGAAAGGGTTCTAATAGAATTTTCAGAGAACCAATGGTGATTTAGACGCCCAGTCTAGGTATAAATCAAAAAACGAGCATTTTAATCAAAATAATTTACCTGGAAATGTCGACTATTTTAACGCTGCATGTTTAAATATAAGAGATGTACGCGCGTGTGGACAAAAGTTACAAAAATATGTCAATTTTACTTAAAAATGGAAATATCCACTTCCATTATCGAAGAAGGCCACGGATGAAGTAGCTTAAAATGAAGCAGAAATATTCAGACATTGGTTTTAAGGCTCAAATTGGTTTTTATTCGTTGTAATTTTTTGTCCACTCTTACAGCATGTAACTTCTCCAATTTATTAACAGTATGTCATTTGGACATAAATCGAAGCCTAATGGATTTTGATAAAAGTTTGTGTCGTAATTAGTCAGTAAAAACATCAAGAACTCGTATTTTTAGCAGTTTTGTTTTAAATTAAAGAATAGCTTTTTTAAGGCGAGAATATTGATGGAGTATCAGAAAACGCGACAAGCATAGAAGCCCCCAAAAAAAACCCAGATGCCCCGAAATGAAAAAAGAATTAGTTTTGTGGCCTAAAATGAAGCTGAGGAAAAACACGGCAGTTCTCAAAATTACCCAGGTTTTGGTCCAGACCCAAATTGAGCTATGATCAGACCCAATCGAGCGCACACTCCAGTGTTCCGAGACCGAGATTACAGGGTCTGGAAAGCGGTTCGAGCGCACAATAGTCTGGACCATGGTCTGATTTCGGTCTGATCAGAGGTCAATTCGGTCTAGAAGCTCTGATCATAGTCTTTTTAGTCTGGACCATGGTGTGGGTTTGGTCTGATCAGAGGTCAATTCAGTCTGCATAGTCTGATCATAGCTCAATTCGGGTCTGGACCTAAACCTGGGTAAATAAATTTGTAGTGTTGGTCCAAAAACTGCAACACAATACGATAGAAAGAGACTGATTTTTTAAAAATAACTTACTTTTCAGACTTTCTAGCTATACGGTGGAACGAATTTGGTGGACGAAGTTCACGGTGGAACGCATTTGTTCACGTGAGAGGGCAATTACGTGAACAAATATAGGTAATGCAAAATCAACGCGTGTATGGCCAACGCGTGTAAGCTGTAAGGGAAAGGGTGAATACTGTTCTGAAGGCTCAGTAAATGTTATGGTCTGTTTTTATTAGTTCACGTGTTGATAATATGTGTGTGCTCCTTTTTCCTTCTTTCCATTTATCAGTTCGTGTGCATCGGTTAACGTGGAGAAGAAAAGCACCAATTTAAACACTATAGATATACTAGAGCATTGAGGGTGTGGGGGTGAGTTGAGAGAGAGTTTTTAATTGAGCCTTTTCTGTTATTTGGTTCTTTGTTTCTTTCCTGACTAGAAAAGCCAATAGCAAAAACATGAACATACCAGTGCCCTATAGATTTGTTCAGTTAAACTGAAAGAAAAAAAATTACTATTATTTAAACTTACCTTTAAGATTGGCTTACTGAAGATTTTATGGGTGTATTATGGGTTTAATTTCAAATCCCAAACATAAATATGAACTTCTCAATGAAGTACGACCTTTGAACGTAAGCGAAACTAAGCTGAAATTTAGCTGAAATTATGTTTCATATTACTCATCGCAAGAATATGAAAGAGCTAAAGCTAATAACAGTGTCGGACATTCTTAGTAGTTCGTAAACAAAGTGAAAGTGTGCATCAATCATAACAATAAATTATAATGCTTATAGAATAGATAGATAGATAGATCATAGTACTATATTTTAGCTTAATCGAAAGTTCATGTAAGTTCATAAAGTTATTTAAATATTGCTCTAATTGATCATAACAACTTAATTGAAGCGTAACTCAGTTTGAGTAGAGTGCGTGATCTTTGCATATATGTGATTCTAGCGCAGGGATTATAGGCTATTATGACTTTTGGAATGGACCAAAAAATGATGTAAAAACACGTGTTTTTGGTTTGATCAGAATCTATTATAATTTCGATAAGAATGACATTTTGACTGTTGACCCATTTAAAAAATTGTTACGCATAGCAGGGAAAATTTTGCTTTATTCAACCGACGGAAAACGCAATAATAATGGTAACCAAGAAACTTTTTCTCTTCTCGTTTTTTCTGTTTTTGCCCCCCCCCCCCCCACTTTATCCCGGGTCGAGGTGTCACCGCCATTCAACGCAAAATTATGTAAGATAAGCGGTTAATGCGGAAATTTTTGTAAGATAAGCGGTGAAAGCGGTGAAATTACATAAATCAGCGGTGAATGCGGTGAAAAAAAAATTATTGCCTGGTAGCGGTGAAATTACATAATTTAACCGCTGAATTTAGCGGTGAAATTACATAAATTTACTGCTTCGAAAAAAAGTGTCCAAGTTTTGTAAGATAAGCGGTGAATGCGGTGAAATCACATAAATTCACCGCTCAATTTAGTAATAACTTACATAAATTCACCGCTTAGAAAAAGTTGTTAAAGATGTTTGAGATCAGCAAAGAATGCGGTGAAATTTATGGTGAGTGTGGGAGGAATTGTTAGATTTGCTTTCCCACTAAAAATAACCCTTAATCTTACAACTTTTTTACAGTTTTTCTAAGCGGTGAATTTATGCAATTTCACCAATAGAGTAAGCGGTGAACTTACAAAAATTCACCACATTTCACCGCTAAAATATGTAATTTCACCGCTAAAAATTTCAAATCTTACAAAAATTCACCGCGCAGGTTTTGCAGAAAGTAGAGTGAATTCGATTTATAATCAAAAATAATAATGGAATTTAGTGAGATATGGCGCAGTGGAAGAAGAAGTGGATGACATGCAGGAGGTGAAAGGTTCGGACCCTTGTAAGGGCGGTGAAATTACATATTTTAACGGTGAATTGTGGTGAACTTTTGTAAGATCAGCGATTAGTCTAGCAGTGAACTTACATAATTTCACCGCATTCACCGCAATTCACCGCAAAATTATGTACCAAATTTGCGGTGAAAAAACTAACTTTTCACCGCTTATCTTACATAAGATTTTTTAAATGAAATTGTTGTACTCGGAAAGTGTTGCGCTATTCAATAGGCCTAGTATGATGAATAGGGTGATTCAAAAGATGTTCAGTGACAACTGTTAAATACTAACGTTAAGGCAGACTGCGATCAGGCAAATCGCTGCCAACGTAATAGTTGAGCTCAAGATTACAACTACCTGTCACTGGTAATCAATCGTGGTACGATTGAGAGGTGCATAGAACAGAAGGCTAAAAATGTACTGCATTTCAGTGAGTATGAATTTACTGCGCTAATAGTAGGTTAGGTGGTTAGTGGATACCACGGGGTACCACAATTACCCCTCTAGAGAAAATTTTAAGATAATATAAAGGTTAGCGATGATTGAGGATGAATACAATTTAATGAACTTTAGTAACAATTGAAAGGTTGTTATTAGTGTAAAGTAGTTGGCGCGTTAGGGCGATGAGAACTAGTAACAACTATGGCTATGTCTTGGTGGTAGGTTGCGAATGTGAGCACGGAAGTTTGGTGGTTACTCTTGTAACTAGAATTAATGGTTACAGATAATTTCAAGTAATATGACAAGGCAAAATAAAAAGTTTACTATGAAACAGGGAGTTTTACTATGATCAGAGTTTTTGAGTTTTTAACTTTGTTGGCTAGAATTCGTGGGTTTGAAGAGAGCGTTCCGGTTGGTCATGTTCGAAGATCGCAAGCACATCTCCGTGCGTTCGGTCTTCGCTGATGTGTTGATGAGCGATTCCAATGTTTTCAGCCGGGTAGATTTGGCTGGATGAGGTCAAAGGTATTACGCTGTGGGGTTGGCAACGACCTGGTTTCAGCAAGGGTTGTTCTGGGTGGAGCAAAGGAAGCGATGCTTATTCCTCTTTGATGTATTGGGGCTTGTCCATTGTCCGACGATTCATCCGAGGATGACATTTCTGTGAGGTCATTGTACCTTATGGGCTTCCTTTTGTCTCGTGCGCTGCGTCGGGTGGATGCTCCAGTCGTTTCAACAAGTAATGTGCCTCCGTGTCGTTTGGGTGCGGCTTTTGTAATCTTGGCTAGTATCGGACTCGTGAAGTTCGTTGACCTGTTCGTCTGCTGACTCTTGTGATGATGCCGTCGAGAGCTTTCTCTTTTTGGGAGATCCTTTCTTGAGTGATGGTTGATAGCATATTTTAGGTGGGATTCTGATACGGTTGACCTTTACGAGGTTGGCTTTTGCCTTTTTGTCTTAGTCCGACATTTGGGGTTCTCTTTTGCGGATGGCTCGTTGTCCGACGATCTTGTTTTTGATGTCTTGTGCGTGTGATTCAATGCTCTGTATGAACTTTGCATGATGATTGCGCACGGTCTTTCTGGCGGCGAAATTAATGAGGGGAATGTGGCGTTCCTCTGGCGTGCCGAATTTTTCGACATCAGATTTGTTGAGGACGGTGTCCTGCTGGCCTGGTACTTTAATCGTTACTGTGCTGTCAGTTGTTTTGACGAGTGCTGCCCCCTCCGGAATAGCCTCATAGAGTCCTTGCAGTTGCTTCTTGTTTCGCGAGGCGGCAAGTGTTTTACGGGCTAGTTGGAGTTGAAGGCTGTTTCTGGCTAATGGTTTTTTCGAAGTTGGCGGCTGGGAGTTTGATGATGCGTGGTATTTCACCTTCGTCATCTTTGGCCTCCTGTAGCTTCCGTTGTGTCGATGCATTTACATCGGCATCACTATCCAGATCCTCGTCATACCATTTGTCCTGACTGATAAGTTCCTCTTCTCCTATGATGTTGTCATCAAATTAGTATTTTAAAGTGCTTGAGCAATTTTAGTTTTTGATATTTGGTTTAGATGTTATGTTTGTTAGTGCGGTTTTCACTTTTCTGCCATAGTGGGCTTCAAAATGTGAGAGTTTAGAATTTTTCTTTCTGCAGGTGCATAGTTCAAATGATATGTTTTGGAGGGCGTTCTTATTATTGAACTGTTTCTGACTGGGTTCGAGTTTTATGCAGCCCAATCGTCGTTTGACGGTTTGTATTAAACGTTCTACTAGTCCTATGGGCCGATGGTCGTCAGCTGGGGCATATATGAATTCAATGTTGTATAATTTACAAAGTTGTTGTTTTTATTACCTTTTAAGCATCTGGCTTTATCTATTCTAATGTCTCTAGGTACCCCGTGTTGGGTTATGTATTTGTTTAAAAATTTTTCTGTATTTGGGCCATTTGCGTTTGAGACTAATTTCAGAGTTGGGAATTTCGAGAAACGGTCAATGCAAGCTAAGAAGTAAACTTTCCTCCATTGTCCATCAAATATTGGTCCGCCAAAATCTAATTGTATTTCTTCGTTTGGATCAGAGCATGGCGGAAGGGATGTCCAATCGGACTTTCGTATTAAGTTTTTTAGATTCTTACCGAATTGGTTACGGGGTCGACACGTTTTGGATTTATTGATTAAATCTCGGTTGATGAATGGCCACCATAATCTCTGTCCTAGTTAGGTCAAGCCCCACGCTCCTGGATGAGTTGCATGGAGTACGTCCATTACAGATTCCTTCAGGATGTTGGGTATTGCTAATTTGTTGTCCAACAGTATGCAGCCGTTGTTGACGCTTAGACTTAACCATTTTGCATATATCTGCCTGCTCAGGATTTTGCATTGGGCTTGGTCCTCATTGATTATGCCTCTGATCTCCCGTAGTACCTATTGATCATTGCTGCAATTAGTTGTTGATTGAACACGCTCCCCAGTTGTTTTGAGAGTTGGTCGTCTGATGTAGGGGGGCGATGATTTTGGGGTAGGGCTTAGGTAGTTTCTCAATGAGAAGGATGTTTTCTGCACTGGTGATTTAGCGGTGGCGCTATTTGGTTTGTTGGTTGTGTGCTCCATATGATTTGTTAAATTGTGTTGTTTGTTTGAATTAGGCTGTTCGAGTATAGCTGTGTTAATTGGCAAA
This sequence comes from Convolutriloba macropyga, assembly GCF_964194025.1. NCBI lineage: Eukaryota > Metazoa > Xenacoelomorpha > Acoela > Convolutidae > Convolutriloba > Convolutriloba macropyga. The sequence continues at coordinate 71,671,742 of NC_134470.1, forward strand.
TGCGCTTGTGTATTTGTTTGCTGTGTGTCTTGCGTATTGTTAGTGACGTCATTATTCGTTGTGTTTAATTGTGTTTGGAATGTCTTGTGACTGCTGCGTAGGCTGTATTTTCTATTCTTTAGTGAATTGTTTGTAGCCATACCGCGTTTGTCGGTATTGTATTTTGTTAGTGTGGAATCGTTCGACGATTCCAAGTTAGCTTTTCTGGGCCTGCCTCTCTGTCGTTTGGTTTGGAATTGTAAGGAATTGTTGGAATCGTTGGACGATTCCATTGTATTTGCTTTAATGTCATTGGAATCGTTATGCGTCGTTTTTTTATTGTGCTATGTTTTGTTATTGTTCAGTTTCTTTGGTCTGCCTCTTTTGCGTATGATTTGTAGTGTTTCTTTTATGACGTCTATTTGAGGTATTATAAAATTTTCGTCATATGTGCTCGGGGGTTTTGCAGGTTAGGATGGATTTCGGGACATGTAGTCTGCTAGTCCCATCTTTGTTCCGGCTATGTGTTCTATAGTAAAATTGAATGGGATTAATCTATCGTACCACCTGGTTAGGCGGCTTTGGTGGATTTTACTTGATCGTTCTTTAAGGATTCAACTCATAATAATTCTAGTTCGTTTATACTGTTTTTTTCTTCTGCTTTATTTAAAAATCTTGAGGCGTAGAATACTGTCTCCCATCTGTTGCAAGTTTCTTGTTCTAGGACTGCCCGTAGGCCCGATCTTGATGCGTCTGTTTTAACTCTGGTCTTCCTTTTAGCGTCATAATGTTTGTTTTCTCTCAGGTTGCGTATACATTTCTTTAAGTTTTCGAACTTTGTTTGGTGGTGGTTTGTCCATACGAATTTCGTATCTTTTTGTAGTAAGTTTCTGAATTCGCGACTTTGTGGTGCTAGATTTGGTATAAATTTCGTTAGGTGGTAGACGCTTCCTAAGAATGATTTGAGTTGTTTATGGGATGAGGGTGGCTTTAGATTAAGTATTGCTTGTGTCTTAGAGACGATTCGTTTAATACCTTTTGGTCTATTTCACAGCCTAGCCACATTATCTTATTTTTTGCGAAGTTGCATTTATTAGGGTTTACTTCCAGGTTTTCTTCATTTATTCTGTCTAGGCACTTGAATAATTTTTTTTATGGTTTTGCGGACCACCTCCTGTTACGATAATGATATCGTCCAGAAAACTGAATGTATTCGATAGATTGTTTAAAATTTTGTCTATGGCTTTTTGGAATTTTGCTGGCATATCTTTTAGTCCGTAAAATTCGGTATTGAATCGATATGTTCCTGTGGCTTGACTGCCTATGATGTTGAAATAGCATTGTTTTGCTGTGTCGTCATCTAGTGGTAATTGGCTGTATGCATAGCGTAGGTCTATTGTTGAGAATAAGACTTCTCCTTCGTCGGACGACTGAGTGATGGTTTGTGCGATATTGTCCATTAGGCAGTCGATGTTGTGCATCTGATATTTGTTTTTTAGAATTGCTTTGTTTTCGAGTCCATTGCTAGTTTTATTGATTTGTCTTTCTTCACTGTGATTACGATAGCTGATATGAAAAATTCGTCGCTACATTTTTCTAGTTTGGTTATTTGTCCGTTGTTCTATAAATTTTTTAGTTCTTCTTCTAGTTGTGTTTCGAGGTGTAGTTGTACGCGTCTTCCTTTTTGATGGACAGGGGTGTAGTTTGACTTGAATTGTGATTTTACCTTATGATGTATGGATCGTCCTATTCTGTTTGTTAGGTTATTGTATTTAATTGCTACTTCTTCCTTGATTGAGGGGGTTTGAGGGTTGTCTATTGATTTGACTTTCATACCTGAGGACTTTGTGGAGTCGTGTTGTTTTAGTTGTATTCCTGGGGGTTTGAACAGGTCCCTTGCCACAATTGCTCGGTGTTTATTCGGGACCACTATGATGTCCGCGCGTGCTGCCTTCCAGCCGTTGCACTCAATGTCGCAGCAGAGGGTTCCCAGGTTTTTTATAGGGGTGTCGGTGTAGCTCTTTAGTTTCACTGAATTCGTTGTTCTGCTCCACCACGTGTTGCTATCTCTAACTTCTATATCTTTCGCCATTTGTTCCGTGACGATGCAAGTGGAACTTCCTGAGTCGACCACTACCCCGAATTTACTGTGACCATACTGGAAATGTAGTTTCGATGGTGTTGTGGGGTCGTCCGGTTTTTCCATCATGTTAACTGAGTAATCGTCCGCTGAGTCATCGTATGTCGAGTGGGTGTCCGGGTTTAGTGAGATCATGTTTATGCCTTGTGTTTGTTGGTCCGGTACCTGGTTGTCGATTTCGTTCACAGATCTTCCGGATTGGGGTCTGTTTAAGTTGGATCTGCAAACCTTCGCTTAGTGGTTCTGTTTGTGGCATCAGCGGCATGTTTGGCCGATTGCTTGGCACCTTGCTCGGTGGTTGCTATCACAGGGTTGTCCGCAGTTCTTACAGTTGTGGGTGGATGCTCTGTTGTTATTGTTCATGCCTCTGCCGTTTCCTCTACCCATATCTCGGGTTGTTGTTGGTGGTCTGCTAGATCCCCGAAAGCGTGAGCTGGTGATTTCCATGAATGGTTCCTCTCGTCCAATAAACTGGGTTGCCGAAGCATCCAATGGTTGCCTTCCTGTATGGCTAATTGGCTTCTGATGCCTAATTCGATGCTCACTGCTCGTTCTAGGTTCTTTGTTGGGATGAGGGTTGTTTTTAACAGTTCTTTTTGTATCTCTTGATCTATCAAGTTTGCGGTTAATTTATCCCTTAGGAGTTCGTCTTCTAAATAGGCAAATTGACAGTGTTCTGCTAGCGATCTGAGTGCCGAATGGAATTGTTCCGTTGTTCCCCTCGGTGTTGTTTGCGTTTCAACAGAAGGTATCTATCGAACGTTACATTTCTTGGGCGGATGAACGTTTGCTCTAATTCGTCCCATAGGTTCCATTGTTGATTTTGATTCCACGTTTGTGTGGGGGAACTTTCTTGCGTGCATCTTTCGTCCTTCGATTCTGAGGCTAAGGTAGATCAGAGATTTGGCTTTTCTATCTGCCATGTGAACCAATTTTCTGCATATCAGTTTCAAGATTTTCATTTGTAACTTTGATAAGTTTTTTATTTCAAACAACGATGGCGGACTAAGTTGCTAATATTTTGCTCAACTTATAGTTACAGCCAGAAAGTTAGAACTACTGCTGTTGCCTTCAGCTCACGAACTTCGTGGCTGGTATCAGAGTGAAGACACAAAATGTCCCAGACAAAACACTCGTAGACAAAATTGTCCCAAAATAGTACACAAAACAGTCTCAGACGAAAAACTCTCAACGAAAAATAGACTTAAGCGATTGCACACCAAATATCCAAGAAACTCCTTAAGTTATTTGATTGTATGTCATTGAACGAATATTAAGCTGATTAAAACATATAGTTTTTTGCCAAACTATGTATTTTGAACAAAGTTTTTGCTTTAATCTTAAATCTGTCCAATTGAAAGCAGTGCAGTGCGTTCAGAAGCTTAACTCATAGATTTTTTTCTTAAAACTGCCAGTAGATGTTATTTACCAATTGTTTAAATGTTTTGTAGGGACTATTTTATCTGGGACTGTTTGTCTGCTTTTTGGACTATTTCGGCTGAGACTCTTTTGTCTGAGAATATTATGCAATTTTGATATGTTCCTCGAAATAGGTCCAGAGAGGCAGCTTTTTTAGTTTGTAAACAGCAACAAAGATTTTACTAATGGTGGAGACAAAAGAATGTCAGGTAGTGTGGAACTTAATGAGACCGTTTTCTTGAACAAATAAATATAATTTCTGTAACTCACGAGTTGAAATTTATCATTCAAACCAGATATAATTAACAAATACTATTTAAAATCAAAACTTTCAAGCTCTGCAAAACTTAAAAATTTAGGCAAGGTAACTTAGAGAAGCATAGTGAGTCGGGCATTATATTGTCGTTAAAAATTGTGACGAGAATTCGAGAACGTGGAATTGTATATATCAATCACTGCGTCAATTACAATTACTGTAAAAACTCTCATTGCTATCTAGTGCCCCTACCAGAAGTTTTTAATTAATATTGCGTTAACGTGTCAAGTTCTGAGACAAAGGCATTGTGAAGTATAATACCAATTATAATGTTTCGTTTTAGTATAGTTTAGTGTCATCTGTTGTTTAATAGTGTAGGCCATCAGTATAATAGTTTATCTAGCAATGTTCCACATTTTGCTAGGCTTGACAAATTTTGCTGCGTTTTGCAAATGAAAGAGGTAAAAACGGACCAAACGTTCATTTTAGTTGGTGGGGCCGCTGGCTTGTTCGTAGACAATATTTAACTGAGGTAACTAGTGGGCGCCGAATAAACAGGGCAAATAACTTACGAAGGCCGAATTGATGTTGATAAATTGAAGGTGCAGTGTGAGCAAATTTCACTGCGGCGTGAATAATTGTCATTTGCCGTCAATCAGTGAAGCTTAATTAATGGACGCCCAAGAAAGCAGAACTGTTGCTTCAAACTCAAACACATCTTCCAAACTTGCTCGAATTCCTCGAGAAAAATTAAGTTTTTCTGATATTTTTACAAAACAGATTCCCGATTTTCATTTACTTCGGAGCCATTTGTACAGAGAAGGTCGACTTCTTGACAAATGTGTTTTAAAAATATTCAAACTGACAACAAAAATACTCAAAAAGGAAGACAACGTGTTAGAAATTCAAGAGCCGGTTATTATGGTTGGCGATATTCACGGACAGTTTTATGATCTATTACGACTTCTTGAGCTCGGAGGACCTCTGGACGAGGAGAACCCGAATAGGCAATACCTGTTTTTGGGGGACTATGTTGATAGGGGCATGTTTGGAATTGAGTGTATGCTGATGATCTGTGTTCTCAAGATTGGGTATCCTAATCAAATGCATTTGCTGAGAGGTAAATATTAAATTATTGATTGATGTAGAAATTATTTAACAAGCCATGGCTCATAACAAGGACTTTCCCTGTGCGAGGTGTAACCGCTAAAAAGGCTACCCGGGCCGAGGAATGAGCGGAAAAAAAAATGCAAGAAATGAGCGGAATTTGAGCGGACAGTTTAGCAAATTCCGCTCAAAGCCCTTACATTTTTTTGACCGGAATGAGCGGAATTTGAGCGGAAAAAAATGCAAGAAATGAGCGGAATTTGAGCGGAATAAAAAATGCAAGAAATGAGCGGAATTTGAGCGGAATCAAAAATGCAAGAAATGAGCGGAATTTGAGCGGAATCAAAAATGCAAGAAATGATCGGAATTTGAGCGGAAAAAAAATGCAAGAAATGATCGGAGAGACGTTTCGACCGCACTTTTGTCTGATCAGAGGACGTTTCGAGAGCTGAAATAGGTTAAATACTGTCGGAAAAAATCTACAGTTGAACGTTCTAATGATCTAATTTATGCAAGAAGACTAGTTTTTGATTTAATATATAAGGAAGAGATATTGGGTTCAAGTTGATCCACTTTAAAACCACTGCGTTTCCTGTTGTGACAATTCAAAGAAGTTAAAGTTTTTTTAACCCGTTTTTCTGAAACTTCAGTATTGATTTTCTTTTCAGGAACCCCAAAAGGTTCCTAAGTTACTGGTTCAATCTAGAAACATCAGCAGGGCTGAAGAGTGGAAAACTTTTATATTAAATTTAACCGTAACTTTGCGAAACTAAATAAACAGCAGGAAATACTTCTATAAATGTTTGTTTTGTCCCCAATAATTTGTAGAGAGCCCTGTTTCGGAAACATGTACCTAAAATAAACAAATAAACTTTAGTTCGACTGGCAGGGTTTTGAAGCAGTGCTTATGTAGGAAAATGGAATTAGTTCGAACTAAAAGGAATATCAATCTGATTCTGAAAGACTTTAAAGAAATGGAAGCTAATGAGGACCATATGTCGTTACCGCTTCTGTATTTGTGCAAACCAATTTTCCAGAGGTCTATTTTTTGCAGGAATACTAGTTTTGATGTAATATTTAAGAAAGAGAGATTGGATTCAAGTTGATCCACTTTAAAACCACTGCGTTTCCTGTTGTCATGATTTCAAAACTTTTAAAAATTCTTTAAACCGCTACTTTAAACTTTCGGTATTGTTGTTCATTTCAGAAACCCCTAATGGTTCTAAAAGTACTTCTTTGAACTAGAAACATCAGTAGAGCTGAATAGTAACTTTGCAAAATTTAAAAAAAGCTGGACACTGCCTAATAAATGTATTAATGTATCTCCTAAATTTTGTATTTAGATTGTGTTTTAGTTTACTGCTAAATTTTTGTTGTTTCACTGCTCAATGCAAAATTAGTTTTTTTCAGATAACCACGCCTGAACTTGTTCAGGTGAAAATTTACCCGAAATACAGTTCAGGTGTTTTTCAGTTGCTGTTACACCTGAAATTCACCTGAACTTCTAGTTACCTGAACTTGGTTCAAGTAAATTTACCGGAACTTTTTTTACATACTTTGTGTACATACTTTCCCTGTTTCTGGAATTTCAATGTTTCGGCTCGTTTGGTCATGTCAAATTCCGCTCATTTCCTGCAATTTTTTTCCGCTCAAATTCCGCTCATTCCTTGCATTTTTTGTTCCGCTCAAATTCCGCTCATTTCTTGCATTTTTTTATCGATTCCGCTCATTCCGGTCAAATTCCGCTCATTCCGGTCATCTCTTGCATTTTTGAGCGGAATTTGAGCGGACTCCTCGACTTGGGTAAAAGACCTAAGATTTGCGGCGAATTTGAGTAAAAAGTGTAAGATTTGCGCTCAATGCGATGAATGCGGCGAAGAAAAACTTTAAGCGTTGCAGAAAATTTTTCACCGCTACCAGCAAAATCGTGATGCAGTGAAAAAAAAACATTTTTCAGCGCAACCAGAAGAATGCGGTGAAAACAAAAATTTTCACCACTACCAGCAGAATGCGGTAAAAAAGAAATCGTCGCCGCTAAAGTTGCTATTCTTACAAATATTCACCGCTAATTTCAACGCTCATATTCAGTTCACAGGAAATGTGATTAAAGTAAATGACAGATGGCGCAGAGGAATAAGTGGTTGTTGACATGCAGGAGGTGAGAGGTTAGAACCCGTTTACGGCAGTTTCATTTTTGTAAGAAATCCGGTGACTGCGTTGAAAAAGACGCAAATCTCTCACCGTTTTCGTCGCATTCAACGCTAAATGATGCAGGCCTTTTGCGGTGAAAATTGTTTTTTTTTCACCGCTATTCACCGCTAATTTTACATTATTTTTCGACCAAACCTCGACCCGGGTTGTTTGTATGAAATGTCTACAATATGTTATAAGACAGAGTAAAAATGCAGTACTGAAATACCATCGCAAGTTGAGATACTCCTTCAAAATAACTTATGAGAAAACCTCTCCAGGCCACTTTTGTCTATGAAAATACCCTGGCAGACTGAAAAGGCCTATGATACTTACTTAGGCTCGTTCAAAATTGCAGTGGACTCTTCTGCTCGTTCATATGTCCTTATGGAAAGAGACCCATCCATACCATAATAAGATATGATTTAGACGTAAGCTCGTTCACGTTATGAAAAGACTTGGGAAGACCATAAGTTTGTATGAGCTAGATTCGAGCTCGTTCAATTCTATGAAAACACTATGCCAGAGAAAAAGCGTTTGATGCCCCTACAAGTCTTATTGATGCCACGACTCAACGAGAAAAGCCAATTTTTTTAACATTGATGGTCTATACAGGGCTTTAGAACAATTGAATTGAGTGGTTCAGTACTAGTAAAAATGATTGTACATCCCAACTGCATGAGGTTTTGATGTCTTCCCGAAAATCACATTCAGACAAAAGTCAGTACTGAACCACTCAATTCAATTGTTCTAAAGCCCTGTATAAACCATCAATGTTAAAAATTTGGCTTTTCTCGTTGAGTCATTGCATCAGTCAGGGACTTGTAGGGACTTGTAGGTCTGAATGTGATTTTCGGGAAGACCTCAAAACCTCATGCAGTTGGGACGTACAATCACTTTTACTAGTTAAAAAAATATGTCAGTTATTTCGATAAAACCACAGCCTGACCAATTAAAAATTCACTTTCTGAATCATATATGTACTGGGTTTTTTGTTACAGGGGAGCACAGTCTATAGTATTTTCTTTTAAAACAAAAAAACCGGGTGCAACATATAATGGCGATGAAGTTTGTCAACCACTCAAAAATATTTTCTGCTACCGAGGCCCGCACAAAAAATGTTTGCTGAGAACAAATAATGCTTCTGGAAACCGGAAAAATTTAACGCTCCGTTATTTGGCTTTATTCTAAAAAATCCCAGATAGGACGAGATTTGGTCAAGAAACTGTTAATAGCACGATCTGAGGGACTACGATTATTTAATCTTATTTTGATTGAATTTTTTTGATGAATCAGACTCACTCGACATGAAAATTTTTGACAAAATGCAAATGTATTCATTTGGATTGTTGTTAAATGAAAAAATAAACCTATTTAAACCAAATCTAATTTTTATGAATGATAATTTTTTTCAACGAATGTAGTTCATTAATTTTGTCTCAAAACACCCACGTTTGAGTTTAAAATTATATTCAGATGTCGAATTTTTTGGGAAATGTTTCAAATGGAAATAATGTATTAAAAAAAGAATGACGAATTGAATTGTTCAAGAAAGTATAATAACTTTTTCTCAATATAAAAGCTGCTGAAAAAAATTGTGATTTATGTTTACAACTGCCATTGAAGTTAAAAGTACCGTGGGAGTTGTTCAAACGCCCTGGAGAGAACCTTGATAAAAACTATGCAAAGACTTTTAATTTTTGATAACTAGACATCAATGAACGGGTTTCGATTTTTTTAGTTCTGTTATTAATTTTTGAATATGCGAGAGTTTATGAATAACGCAAAAGAGCTCTTTTTACAAAAAAATTCTCTCTATGTTCAAACGATAAGTTAATTCGTAAATAATTTGTCAGATTTTGTTTGCGATGAGGCATACGTTGGACATTGTAGGCATTGTCTAAAAATATACTATTTAATTTGTCTGCTTCAATATCTTAGCGATCAATTCAGTTATTTCACATCTAGCTACAGTTTTTCATAAAGAAAACCATAAAACGTTTTCGTTGCAGCTGCAGTTAGTAGTAATCTGAATGCAATCAAACCAGCAGACATCGGTTTAAAATATTCAGAATCGACAACACAAAATTCAAACTAAAATGACTTAAGATTAAACGTTAATCGAGCACATAAAAGAAAAAAGATCAAACTTTATTATACGGCCATGAGATCTCCACAGTTTAGTGCACAATAAATCAGTTCAATTTATGAATTCCATTAGATATTTTAAAGTTTTTTTGCTTGCCAGATAAGAAATCTTGATTCCATGCCTGTTCACGATATAAACATTTTTAGTTTCCTCTTTCTTCCTTTATCAAATTGTGATCAAGCTTTTGTTCTTTTTGTTCCCTGTAAATACTTTTATTCTTTTCAACCCCTCAACAAAGTTCTAGTGATAATTTAGCTTACAAATAGTGCTCCGTTTTGACAAATAAAATTGAGATTAGTCATTCTTTTCGCAAACTCCACTCTTAGAAAATAAACTAATTTTACTTGAAAGTAATAACGTGATTTGCGATCCTAAATCCAAAAATAGATCTTACAGATTGAATCGTAAGATGGAATCGTACCGCAGAAGCGCGTAGTGTAAATAACTAGCTCAAAACTTGAATGCACAAATTTGAAAAATGTTTTTTTAGCATGATCGAGAAGGAAACAAATCTTTTTACGACTTAACATCAAGTCAATGCAATGCGTTATGCATTATTCAGGCAATTCTTTAAATAATATGTTACAGAACTATTTGAGAAATTGGAAAAAAGTAAAACTGCCGGTTGTTTTTTGCTGTTACAAATGTAGCCTGCTGATTCTATTCCTAATTGAATATTACACATCTGGCGGTATAAAGGCTTTTGAAGTATACGTCTGCTTTTAAAATGTACGTCTTCTATCGTTATCGTAATTCACGATACAATTTTTTAGATCTAAAATTTAGTCAACCTAAAACATATTGGAAGACAAGTGTTCATTCGCCAGTGTACTGGGTACTATAAGGTCTAGTTAGCAATATTTTTTTTATTTCGATTTGATAGCATTGGTGGTGATCATATATATAAATATATATAATTATATAATGAGTTGAGAGTTCACTTAAAATTATTTTGGGTTTGCGCCACCGTAGTTGAAAAATTTTTGGTTTTTAACTTTAAGAAATTGTCGGTATCGTCTTTGTTCTAGACGGAAAAGACAAAATGTCCTTCAATTTTTTTGGTCGGTATCGTCGTTTTTGTTCGGCAATTAACAATGTTCGGTATCGTCGTTTTTAAAAGTTAAACAGATTTTTCATCTTCTTTTTGAATTTATGTGAGATTCGGTATCTTTTAGAGAAACACCAGGATTTTCTGAACTCCAGGTCTGAAAAGCAGATTAGTTCAGCTGACCGAACAATAAAAACAATTTTCACGGGGCGTTTTGAAACGCAAAAAAAACCATCAAAAACTTTGCTGCCAAACTACGAGAAAGTAAATCAAAACTCAGTGAAATCAAATTAATCAACAGAATTCTCAGCAATGTTCAACAAAACTTTACTTTTTTGAATTCAAAATTAACCGAAAAATTTATCCTCTTTCATTTATTTTTGTTAATGAGCGTTTGACGTTTGAGACCTTTGACTACATTATTTACAGAAAAAAAAACAAATTTTCCAATGAGAAAAACTGACCATTTTTACATCTAAAACCGAACATACAGACGATCTCTTACGTTTAAATGCCGAACATAACGAATCTTCTAAAACCGAACATATAAAATCGCTCTTTTGTCCAAAAACGACCATTCTTACGATCGACGTTCGAAACCGACAAAACCGGAAAAAACCGAACGTTTTCTTATGTTTGGTTTTCTTATGTTTACAAACAAACGCTTTATTATGTTTGAAGCGGGAGATACCGAAGATTTCTTATAAACATTTTCTCGTTTTTGTTCGGTTTTCTCAACTAGGGCAGGACCACAACGTCAAATGGTATCAAACGTAATTTGCCCCCCCCCCATTGGAAATTCAAAAAAGTTAGTTCAGATCATAGCTCTATCAAGCTAATATCAGGTCTATATATGCACTTAGAATATAGAAGTTCACTTTTGTCGCAGAAATGCGACTTTTGGCTAAATAACACTCCATAACGCCAAAAAAATCTGTGACCTCTTGTTCTCTTGTGAATAAGCTCCTGTTGCTCTGGGGTCAAATATAAAACCCATAAAGTTCTTAACAGAATTGACCTCAAACGCAAGCTTGCAATTGTCGGTGAACACTTTTTATGAAATTCCGATCAAATTCATAATATCGATTTTATATACGATACTCGAAAAGTTTTTTTTCACGTTGCAGGTAACCACGAATGTCGCCACCTGACAAACTAATTCAGCTTCAGAATTGAATGTCTGCACAAATACAATGAAAAGATCTACAATGCATGCATGGAGCTATTCGATCACCTCCCCCTCGCCGCCATTGTGAACAAACAGTTCTTTTGTGTACACGGAGGACTGAGCCCAAGAATAAAATACATTCACCAGATTGAAAAAATCGACCGGTTTCACGAACCGAACAAAAGAGGTTAAAAGAGTAGGAAATAATGCCATTAAGAAGCATGCAAATCGTTTTAAATATAGTCCACCCAGGCTGAGTTGTGCGCTCGAAATTGTCCTCATCAGACCATTTCGAGCGCACATCTGAAATTTTGCGCTCGAAATTACGGGGCAATTTCGAGCGCACTTGAGTCTGATCCGAAACGGTTTTGAGTGCGCTTGAGTCTGATCATAGACCACTTTGATCGCAACTGGTCTGATCATGAAAGCCTACAAGCGCAAATGGCTTTGATCATGACTGGTTCGAGTGCAACTTGGTCTGATAATAAACTGTTCGAGCGCAAGAGAGTCGATAATCCTGCGCTCGAATCCTTTCGATCAGAGAGCAAGTTTGATCAGAAACGGTTTTGAACGTAAGTGGGGTCTGATCAGTGAAAATTTTGAGCGCATTTTTTTTCAATTTGTCGCTGAGAGATGTTAGCTGCGCCAAGAGACAACAATAAAGCAGCGTTCTGATCAGAGACCCAGCTGAAGTCCGATGGTTCTAATCAAATTCATGGGGTACAGCTGATAGCAAATTCCGGTCACCTTTAGCGAATTTTAATTAACTGTAGATAAAGATGTTTATTATGAAAAGCTGTATAAGTTCATCCATAGAGTCAGAAATTTGCACCAACGGTTTAGCTGTGAGTTGTTTTGCACCTCTCATTGGTTAGAGTCAATTTTTTTAATCACCGCTAACTAATTTTTACAACTAATCAATTAGTGGTGGAAAAAAATCCACGGCTATGATTTGTAGTGAATTTAGCAGTGAATTGTTTTAAGAAATGAGGTGAATTTTTTCGCATTCACAGCATTCATCTCAAAAAACCGCAAATCTTACGAAAAATTACCGCATACACCGCCAATCTTACACTTTTTACCATTTTTTAGTGGTGACACATCGACCGGGGAGTCTGATCAGACACACATTTGAGCAGGTGGCCCCGATCAGGATTACAGGTCTTTTCGAGAGCAAAGAAATTGGCAAGCGCGCTTGAGTCTAGTCAGAGACGAATTCAAAAGCACTTTGAACGCACAGGAACTGTCGAGCGCATTAAAGTCTGATCAGCGTCAATTTCTGCCTGGGACGGCCTGGGCCTTATCAGAGGGAAAAATTACGTTTTAAAAAGTATTTCAACATTCTAAATGGATTAGCGTGTGATCAGACTCGCTCGAGAGCATACTCGTTACTTCTGCGCTCAAAATTGGATTCTCTGAGTGACCCCATGAACGTGGAATAGACCGATCATATATGACTTTGGGCGCAGTTGCGTCTGCTCAGACTGTTGCGTCTGCTTCGAGCGCAATTGCGAAGGCAATTGGGTGTGACAGGAAACCATTTCAAGCACAGATATTTTTTTTCAATTTTTTTTTTGGGAAATTTCCACGGGATGCTGGCTCCTGCATAAGCCAATAATACCCTGGACTTCTGATCGGAGATTCATCTGCAGATTGCTGGCACTAATCAGAACCAAGGGGCCCCACCCATCTTTTAAAAAAACTTGAAGCAACAGTCGATGGTGCTCATATTTAGCTGATGAGTCAAAAGAGGCACTAAGGTAAAAGACAACACGTCAGTGTTTTTTTAATAGCCGCACAGTGAAAGCTGGGGCTATTATTGGCCTTCTCTTGGTTTTTACTTTTTTTTACAATTCAAAGATTTTGAATTGTATTGGGGCGCTGTCTTTTTCTTAAGATCTGTTCACACATTTTCATGATTCTTGAAGTCAAACTGGGATGATTTTGGTCACGCCGAAACAGGAAGAGGAGCGAAAAAGCAAGTGGTGTAGCGGCGCAAAATTTTAAAGTAGAGTGAGAAAACGGTGTTTGAACAAAAATTCGCTTTCTCGCTTGTGGTTTTTTCTTCACATGCGGCATTTTCACTTTGATTTTTAATTTTTTTCGTCTTTTTGGATCGAATTTTTTTTTCTAACTGACTTTTCCGATTCATTCTTAGGCTGTTCTAGGTCTAATTCTTGTTCAATCACTAAAAATTGTTTGAATTGTACGTCAGGACTTGTCCTGTTTTGTTTTTTTTTTTTTGAATTCGTCGTCGCAATTTTTATTACGACCATATGACGTCAAACCACTTCAAATCTGCTTTTTGTTCATTCGTTCATGCAATTTCAATTGAAGTGCGTGCGTGACGTCATTTTTTACTCTTTGTGGAGCGAGTTTTTTTGTTCATTTGCGTGATTAAACTTTTGGTCACACCTGACTTACCTCACTCACAAAAATGACTTCCTCACTTTGAAATTAACTTTATTTACTTCAATTACTTTACTTGAAGAGATAGGGCCAAATGGTTGTGTGTCACTTTGAGAGAAAGAGAGAGAGTAGCTAATAGAGGCAGCGAAAACGTATACAGATTTTAATCAAAATATAACCTATCAGCCTTTAATGAAAAGAAGATTTTTTTGGTCTGTCTTTTTTTACTGTTTTTTGAGACTGCAGATCTACGAAGCTATTGCGGCTATTTTCTGGCAATCTGCCAGCTATGTTCTTCAAATCTGGGTTTTTATAGCTGCGAAGCTGTAAGCTGAGCGTAGCTATATTGCGGTGCTCTTGATTTTTTTTTGTTTCGTCGTCTGACGCTCTTTTTTCGTTTTACATTTGTTCACACAGCAATGCTGAAAAAGTCAAATTTTCTGATTGACTTCTTCCTCTCACTAACGGTGTTTGCGCGCGTGACGTCATTTATCTTTCGCTTTAACGAAAGTTTTTAGGTCATTTGCGTGATTAGATTTTGATCATACGTGACTTACCTCACTCAATAAAATGACTTTTGCACTTTAAAACTTAAGTTTAATTTGAATTTGTTTAAGGTCAAAGGAACTCATATGTGCAGTGAAGGTCCCTAATAAGAGGTTTCTGTGGAATGAATTTTAGCAAGCTTTTTTAATTTATCACTGAATGTTTTTTGACCTAGTTTTTTTGAGCGGCGTCAATTTTTTTTTTCAATTTAGATCTGTATCTGTTTCTATTTCTATTATATGGCACGCAGGTCTATTCTTTCGCAGCTGTTCCGGCAATCTGCCGGTTATGTTCTTTTTATTATTAATATTCTGAGGCTTTGATTTTGTTCAATTGGTCAAACTGCTGAAAATATCAGCTTGGTTCTAATTAAATCAGAGTCATTCGAGGTCGAGAAACGTCAACCGCAGTTGAGTCGAATCAGAAAACGTTTCGTGTGCAATCAAAGCGCGGGAGACATTTCGAGGGCTGTTGAGCTGGATCAGAGGTCATTTTGGTTCGAAAGATCTGACCAAAGATGTTTTCTGTCTGGGATCTCAGCCTGGATCGTGCTGGAAGATACCGTTGTACTGATTTAATAAAACCATTATAAGATTTTTAATGTGAAAGCAATTGTACAATAAATAAAAGCGGTTAAATGTCCTTCTGAGTAGCTAGCAACGTTTTTCCATGTGTCAAGAAAAAGTCTTGGTTATCACGGTGAGAGTTTGTCATAATCTTTTTAAAGTTTCACGAGAAGTATTGGTGCTTCAGGTTCCTAAAAATGATGCGTTAAGTTTTGCCGCGAGTGTCAAGACCTGGAATGTCTTGGCAATGTGTATCAAATAGTTTTTGTTTCAGTGGGCAGCTATAATAAGCAGCTACCATTTCAAGCACAGATATTTTTTCAATTTTTTTTCGGGAAATTTCTACGGGATGCTGGCTCCTGCATGAGCCAATAATACCCTGGACTTCTGATCGGAGATTCATCTGCAGTTTGCTGGCACTAATCAGAACCAATGGGCCCCACCCATCTTTAAAAAAAACTTGAAGCAACAGTCGATGGTGCTCATATTTAGCTGATGAGTCAAAAGAGGCACTAAGGTAATAGACAACACGTCAGTGTTTTTTTAAGAGCCGCACAGTGAAAGCTGGGGCTATTATTGGCCTTCTCTTGGTTTTTACTTTTTTTTTTACAATTCAAATATTTTGAATTGATTTTGAATCTGCCGGTTATGTTCTTATTTATTATTAATATTCTGAGGCTTTGATTTTGTTCAATTGGTCAAACTGCTGAAAATATCAGCTTGGTTCTAATTAAATCAGAGTCATTCGAGGTCGAGAAACGTCAACCGCAGTAGAGTCGAATCAGAAATCGTTTCGTGTGCAATCAAAGCGCGGGAGACATTTCGAGGGCTGTTGAGCTGGATCAGAGGTCATTTTGGTTCGAATGATCTGACCAAAGATGTTTTCTGTCTGGGATCTCAGCCTGGATAGTGCTGGAAGATACCGTTGTACTAATTTTATAAAACCATTATATAGTTTTTATTGTTAACGAAATTGTACAATAAATAAAAGCGGTTAAACGTCCTTGTGAAGAGTTAGCAACGTTTTTCCATGTGTCAAGAAAAAGTCTTGGTTATCACGGTGAGAGTTTATCATAATCTTTTTAAAGTTTCACCAGAAATATTAGTGCTTCAAGTTCCTAAAATTGATGCGTTAAGTTTTGCCACGAGTGTCAAGACCTTAAATGTCTTGGCAATGTGTATCAAATAGATTTTGTTTCAGTGGGCAGCTATAATAAGTACTATGTGAGGTAACCCAGGTTCAGACGTCGACTTATGAAAAGACCATTTTCTACATTAATTTAATATGAAAAGACCTTATCGGGACCCATGAAAAGACTTTACCTCGACTTTAACAAGGAGCTGGACCGTGTATTTATAGTCAATATTGGATCCCCCTATTAGATTTTTAAAGTCTTTTCATAAGTCGAGTTCCAAACCTGGGGATGCTTTGGATTCAGGCGATGCAATGACCGACCTTATGTGGTCTGACCCTGCTCGCAACTACGGCCAGGAACCTGTTCTTCCAATCACAGAGGGATGCCACTTCACATTCAATAACTTCAGGAACATTTCTTTCTTCTACTCCTACACTGCTGTCTGTGAATTTCTGAAGAACAACGATTTGTTGTCAGTCATCAGAGCACACGAAGCAAAGGATGCCGGATTCCAGGTTAATGAAAATTTTTGTGAAAAAAAATAATTACAAACGTTGACTAGTACCAAAATGAACTTACCAAGAAGGTGGCTCTGACTTACAGACCAACTATAAGGATTATGCATATATAAGTAACGTCACAAGATACACAAAGCAAAAACGAGCTATATAGATGAACGGAATTTTATGCAAATTGGGTAAGACGCTAATAGGTATTAGGTCCTGGTCCAACTCATTAAATATCTCACCCACATCATACTGCCCAGCAGAGAAAAATTTTCTTTATATTAAAAGAAGGTCAACATGCTGTACGTACTATATCTCACGGAAACAGTTATTGAGAATTTCGAAAATGATTAAAAAAACACTGCAGCCATATTTTTGGATCTTGCAAAATCTTTAAACTACATTTACTGCTTAACATTTTTCTCACAAAAGCAGTTTGTTTTAAATTTTGCTCTCTGATGTTCAACTCCGACAGAAATCGCAGTGCGCTAAAGTTGGCACCTAACAGACATTATTGTCAAACAAGGTGATGCTCAGGGCACTGTTTGGGTATGTTATATCTTTTATTACTGAATAATTTAGGATTCGCGGTGCGAATGCTTTGTCTTAAGAATTGAGTAGCAAGTGCTGGTCAAATACACAACTACTTGTGTATCGTGAATTATGTTTATTGGAAACGCGACGCGGATCCACTGCTAAGATTAACTTAGGGTTATGAAGAGCAAATGCAGAGTAACTTGAATTCAGATTGACTAACTGAGATTATGATTACTAGTAATAAATCGATATGAACAAAATATGAAATAATTTAGTAGACTATCGGGAATATTAGTATAGGTGAATAAATAGAAGTCATAACTTTTAGTTTATAAAACACATGATATAATTATAGATATAGAGGGTAAATAATTTAGTACACATAAAGGTTTCGATATATATTTAGGTATCCATATGTATCACATTTCCCTCGTGACAAAAAAAAATTTTAATGTATTTACAATTTTTAGTATCTGCACAAAACATGAAATTGAATGAGACGAACATAATTTAACTCAAAATGTAGAGGTACTACTATTGTTAAATAATTGTGTAAATGTAAAGCGAATACGCGTCATAATTTAAGCATGTGAAATGAATACATTGTACTGAATAATTTAAATGCACAAACAGAAATAAATGGATTCGCAGGGCGAATACTGAAAGAAATTAAAGGCTAACAAATGAGGATGAACTGTAATGAATTAAAAGTAAAATTAACATTATATTTGGATCAGCAGAGCGGAAACAAGACTAAATAAATGAATGCAGTTTAAGACAGTTTTGCTAAGTTTTTGGATTTAAATTTCATTTTCAGCATCCCACACCGACATTTCTCGTTCTTGCTCATATTCGAAATATCGAACTCTGGGGTCCGGTGGTGAAACTTGTCCCAATTGTAAGTCGGGTCTGGGAGGTGACGGGATTCGAGATTGTTCCGCCGTTTGGATGAGGGTTACCACCGAATCTGACTGCTTTGTTCGTTTCTTCTCTTTTTTATTCTTGCGCTTCTTTGGTTGAGTAGAACTTGTTGAAGCTAAAGAACTTGTAGGAGAGATGTCAGCATCTGTGAAGCCGTAGAATTGGGGTCGATTGCGATAATTTTTGCAGGTTCATTAGAAAATCTGCACACGTTGAATGTTGATCAGACAGAACTGCTTTATTTAACAAGTAAGCGTGAATAACGGGACCATATATTTTTTTTTACAAAAATAACCTTATGAGGCCTGTCCAATACTGTCGATATTTAGATACTGATTGTGATTTCAAGTTGACTCCTGAAGCTCATTTGCACATCCTGCTGTATATGACTTCGGTGATTCGATCCCAATACCCTGTACAATATCACATTACCAGTAATAACAAGTTTGATTGTGTTCCAGGTTTTTTGATTTTTCATTCAGTTAAAATCTGTTTCTAATTTTTTCAGCTGAAAATCGAAAGCGTCTAAATCTACAAATTATTTGGTAGTAAAAGATTGTTCTGTTTGCTGCAATTTTGATCACAGTCGAGATATTTAGCTGGCAGCTGATATTTTGCTATTTCAATTAATCGTTAAGAAGTTTAATTATTTAAGCTTCATAGATACAGATTTCATAAAAACAAAACATAAAAATTAAACTATATTTATGCCTGGAAAATGCTGCTGCTAAATGCTACTGAAAACTATAAGTAAATACCTAGAAATGTTTATTTGTTGATTATATTTGTAAAATTTACGCGTTTGAATTCAGAACTCGCTAAAAAAATTGGTACAAATAGACATTTGCGGTGTTATTTTATATGATACTCGTCTACAATTTCGTCTTTTTTCAAAATAACGTATGTGCGTTTACATGATACGAGATCAAAGAGTAAAGCAGGAATGTTCATTAATTTCTCTCACACGAATTTGTAGCAATTATATTAGTCCTGTCACTCTTTTTTTAATGCAATTTTTTGCGTGACCAATTTCTTGTCTGACGCATTTGACTTTTCGTTCTCAAAAACGAGATAAACAGTTAGCGTGCAGCGGGCAATAAGTGCTCATAGAGCATTTCAGCACACTAGTCTTCAAGTATGCGATTCACAGAATCTGTTTTGGAGACCTATACTTATGGTGCGATGGGCGGTTCTTAGAGATTGACCCCCCGGTCAATCTCGCCGGTCGTTTGAGAGCAATTCGCCCGACGTTAGTCGGTTATGTTTGATTTAACTGTTGATTCAATAGTGAACATCAGAAACGACTCTTAGTTTCACCTGAAATGGATGTTTTGCAACTTTTCTGACACTAGTATTGAGTTTCTTAAAGCCCGACTTCTTAAAATTGTCTGACTTCGTCTATTATCTTTTGTTATTTGAACAAAATTTTAACATTGATCGCAACTGACAAGAGCATATATGCTCTTGTAAGTTGCGATCAATATTAAATTTTTGTTCAAATAACAAAAGATAATAGACCTAGTCAGACAATTTTAAGAAGTCGGGCTTTAAGAAACTCAATATTAGTGTCAGAAAAGTTGCAAAACATCCATTCCAGGTGAAACTAAGAGTCGTTTCTGATGTTGCGAGCTTTCTCTCTCTCTCGTGAACCAAATTAGTTATTAAATTGACAGCAAAAATTGTAAGGACACCAACGCTGGACTCATTATTGGCCACATTGATGAAAAATTGTTCTTACACCTACATTGCGCTCATCGCCAATATTTTAAGATGTACAAGAAGAGCACTTTCTCGAAGTTTCCCTCTCTGGTGTCTATCTTCTCAGCTCCCAACTACTGTGACACTTATGGAAACAAGGCAGTCATCCTCTGTCTGGAGAAAGGACAGCTCAACATTAAGGTATCTTAAAGGAGACAACCATTCCCATCATGATCCACACTCAGTTCTCAAAGGATAAAAATTATAATTAGTTGATTCATTGATCACCATGGTATGCAGCATAATTACATTGGCAGCAATGAAAGTAAATGTGGAAGAGATAAGCATTATCAATCTGATTAGACACCCCAAACGAACTTATTAAACCCATTTTGTAGATATTTGCAGACAGCATATTCTACTCACTATAAATAATTATAAGTCATACAGCAATCCGGTACAGATTTTCCTACCACAACTATGGCCAAAAACTTAAAAATTACGCAAAAAAATCATAGAATCAACGTTGCACTTTGTTTTTTCATTCGTTATACCTGTCATTTTCGTCGTGTCCTCTACAATTTCAACGATTTACTATTTATGATGCTGCTTATGAAACTATGAATAAGATTGTGAGCGACTTGCGGATAGTATAACTGGATAATACGTGGATAAAATATGACAGACAAGAATTAAAAAGAATAGTGTCGATGAAAAAAGATAGTTCCCAATCAAACTTATAGAGTATTTGCGAACACATCTAAAACGTAGGGGGTTGCAGAAACATAAGGAAATAAATAGAAAAAATGGGTCTTTTGTTGAGTAAAAATTTATAATCTTAAGATCGAATTTAAAAGCTTCTTGCTGTTTTATTAATTGCTCCCCATCAAAGCTTTTACCAAAGATATGCTATTCCTAGAAAAAATTTCCCATCTTACGGACTTTTGACGCTAAATAAAATGATTAGAAATGATCCTTTAGGGAACAATCTGTTTTTCTTGAAAAGCAGTAGTTGATAATCATGATACTCAAATCACATCATTGATAGTCAAATAAAAATTGACACCGTAACTATTCCCGCTAAAAGTATCAACCTAAAATTTAGTTGTTTTTTTAGTTTTCGAGTTGTTTTTGGCTTCTGCCTTCTGCATGGTTTTTTTGGTTGCTTTTTTTTAGTTTTCAATTACTAATTTTTTCTTTTCTTTGATATTTTAATATTTGTCTTCAGAAAGAGAATCAATTGATCATACTGGAAGAAAAAAAGTAGCTGCACAGTTCGCTTAGACCCAACTAATCTCTTATTGTATAGGAATCAATGGTACTGCTGAAGAGGCTTTATTAAATGCTCTGGAATGTAATTTGAGGCATTTATTGTAAGCGTTTGTATCTTCTCAAATATTTTTTGCTGGACTGTTTTTGCCCCTTTTTTATACAACAGTTTTTTATTTTAATTTCGAGTGGCTCTTTTACGCTTGGCTTCTTGATTATTCATGATTTACAATGATGTTGTTCAGAAAACAGTCGGTTGCTAAAAAAAACGATTGTAAGATCGATTCAGCTAAAGTCATCGTACCTAGGAAGAGTCAATTCTGTCTGGCACAGTTTTCAGAAGAAGTGCTCTGTTATCAGAAGCCATGTGCAACCGTTGCTCCCCCACTCCTCTCAGAAGAATAGGCGCATTTATTATCAGTTAAGTTATAAACACGCCGAAATGCGTAAACAGAATATTTCTGAGGTCATTTCGTATAAAAATTTTAAAAAACTTTCTCTCGGCGAGTGCTAATGAATTTTGTCAATTTGATAAGGATCTCATTTTAAGGGTATCTAACTGCCCTCAAAGAAGTTGAATATCATTGCTAACATGTAAGTTTTTTCTGCATTCAAAATTTTCTGCGTGACCGTTTTCGCTTTTTTTGTTGTAGAACATTCTTTCGCTTGAGTGGTTTCCTTTCTCAAAACTATTATTCACGCTTGACTTCTTGATGTTTGGATGTTTGCTGGATCAAAATTGCTCTCTTTCAAAACTTTGTAGGCGAGCGTATTATCAGTACTCAAGAAGATTATGAAAAAAGTATAGCGGAGTGATTAATATCTCAGTCTGGAGTCTAGAGACCGAGGTTTTGAACACCACTTAGGTCGGAACCTTTTCACCCCATACAGCATCCTGGGATTTCCTAAAGGGCAGAAGGTTAAGCATTTCAAGCCCTGTTAGAGGCTGTTTCATGCTGGTTTGCTGTTTCATACTGACTAGTGATATCACTAAATGAGCCGACATTTGGCTGTTTCAGATACCATATCAGCGTCATTGGGATTCTATATGACAAATAAAACAAGCAAAATATCCGTGCGCAATTTATTTACAAGAGATACATAAGCAAGTTTATGCAAAAAACTCAGCACTTAAACGCACAAACGAAGGGGTACAAAAATCTTCGTGGAAATCAAAGTGAACATGCAAATATCAAAAAGGCATTTTCCAGCTGTGCTGCGGACACTAAAGTTGTTAATGTTGACCCAATTTGCAAATTTAGACCAGAAGATAATGTGACCAAGTTTGCAGACACAGACAACAAAAGAGTAGAAACCATGAGCTTATGAGAACTTAAGGTGGAGGAAAATCTGTTATACAGAAATTTGCAAGAACTGATTGTGTTCATTTGTTAATCCGTTGTTTGTATGCGATTCGATTTTCCTCGCTGGTACTTGTAAAGTTTATTTGCAGAGAATGTTGTAACCTCTAGGCTAAATGCCCGGGTCGAGGTGTCACCGCTAAAAATCGCTAAAAGATGTAAGATTTGCGGTGAATTTGAGTAAAAGTGTAAGATTTGCGTTCAATGCGATGAATGCAGTGAAAAAAAACTTTTAAGCGGTGAAAAATTTTTTCACCGCACCGCTACAAGCAGGATTCGGCGAAAAAAAATTTTCACCGCTACCAGCAGAATGCGGTGAAAAAAAAATTTTCACCGCTACCAGCAGAATGCGGTGAAAAAAAAATTTTCACCGCTAAAATCGCAAATCTTACAAATATTCACCGCGCTAATTTCAACGCTTATCTTATATTCACAGGAAATATCATTGGAGTAACTGACAGATGGCGCAGTGGAATACGAAGTTGGTGACACGCATTAGGTAGAGGTTCGAACCCTAGTACGGCAGTTTCTTTTTTGTAAGAATTCCGTTGAATGCGGCGAAAAAAAATTTTTCACCGCAAAGTTCAACGCAATTCTTAAAAAAATTCACCACTTTCAGCGCATTCAACGCTAAAAGATGCGGGCGCTTTGCGGTGAAAAAAGTTTTTTTCACCGCTATTCACCGCTAATCTTACATTATTTTTTGTCAAAACCTCGACCCGGGTGGGCTTTATAGTAGTTGCTTACAATTTAGCTTATTCTTAAATTTTGTGCAATTATTACTATAGTAAATGCCTGCTACAAGCTACATAAGTACGGCTTTATACTGCTCAGACCAAATTTTCGGGAATGAGTACTTTTCAGACTGTAGAAGATATTTTTAGCCTGGGCGAACTCTTAGACTTCACTATAAATATAATGACAAAAATAACTATAATGAATACAAAAACTTAAAATCTTTTTAATTGCTCTTGAACGAAGTTCATAGCAATTATTGTAAACGTGTGTGTCTTTTACGACTCTAAGAGGAGTAATGAGATCCTTAAGATTTTTACGACTTGAAGAGGAGTATTGATATTCTACAGTTTTTTTTGGCAGAAATCAAGTTTGTTCATGACTTGAATTTTGACTTCTTTCTATTCAAGCTTTTACCTCCGTTTTTGATTGTTGACTTCTGTTTTTGAACATTGGACTTTAACAATAGCTTAGTTTGTAATGTATAGCAATTGGTAACAGTCCCCCAATGTACCTACCTCCCCCAACATACCTACCCCTAACCCCAACGTAACTACCCCCCCCCACGTACCTACCTACCCCCCCCCACGTACCTACCTACCCCCCCCTCGCAACGTACCTACCCCCAGTCCCACCTACCTACACCTCCACCACCACCTACCTGCTCCCACCTACCAACCACCCCCCCCCCCCCCTCACCAGCACCTACCCACACCCCTGAACTGAAAAAAATTTAACTCTTCTTATGTTTTATTGGTCTAATATTTTTGTTATTTCTAGTGTTTTTTTCAATATATTTGATTTGGTCCCAGCTAGGGTAGAGATTATTTTGGACGACGATTCGAGTCGTTTCCGGTATTCTACCGGCTATAATTTTTAGTAGAAAGCAGGTTTGTTCATGACTTGAATTATGACTTCTTTCTGTTCGAGCATCGACCTCCGTTTTTGATTGTTGAATTCTGTTTTCGAACATTGGATTTTAACAGTAGCCTCGTTTGTATTGTATAGCAATTGGTAACAGTCTGTAATTCAAGGTCAAGAGGTCAATTTGAGAAAATTTGATCCCATTTAGCTACCTCCCCCTCGCCCCCCAAAAAACTACCCAAAACGTACCTGACCCCAAACATACCTACCCCCAACCCCAACGTAACTACCCCCCCCCCTCGTACCTTACTGCAACCCCCCCCCACGTACCTACCTATCCCCCCCCGGAATTTACCTACCCCCACTCAACCTACCTACACCCCCACCACCACCTACCTGCCCCCACCTACCAACCCCCCCCCCCCCCACCCCTCACCAGCACCTACTCACACCCCTGAACTGAAAAAATTTTAACGCTTTTTTTGTTATATTGGTCTACTATTTTTGTTATTTCTAGTGTTTTTTTCGATATTCTGATTTTGACCAACTTAGGGTAGAGATTATTTTGCACGAGGATTCGAGTTGTTTCCGGTATTCTACCGGCTATGTTTTTTTATGCAAAATTTTTTCTTGACAATTTCGCGCTTTTTTTTTCTAGAACATTCTTTGACTTTTCAAGTGACTTTTTCACGCTTTCGTTCATCATTTTTGAGTGATCTCTAGTGCTTCGAAGTTGCTAATATAAAATCGTTTGCAGCATAGCTAAATTAAGTGACTCGAAGTGCGGTTGGCCATGGATCGAGAAGTCAGTGGTTCGAATCTCGGTGGGGTCAAAGTTTTTTTGCACCAATAAAGAAAAATTGATCTAGACTAAAAGACCATGAATTAAATTGCCTCCCCAAGAATTAAATTGTCGTTCAAGAGAAATTCTTCCGACATTCGTCGGTTTATGTTTCAATCACTGAATTAGATTATTTTTATTGCTGAAATAAGCTGGTTCAGCGCTGATAAAGTGGGTACGACTTGGTACGCAAATTAAATGTTACAAGTCCCCACGCGGAAGTTCGAATTTTACTCAAAAATCAAAAATATCCAGTGTAATTTGTGACATAAACAGAGCACTGGCCTTCCAGAAAAACAACAGAATGTCTCTAGACTTATTCAGCGCCAATTTGCTCTGCCACCAACCTCCGGTACCCAACAAAAATGTCTAAATTGTGCCAATTAATTTTTTGAGCAAATAGTTTTTTGGCAAATAATTAAACTACTCAGCCCGTATGTCGCTCGAGAGTGATTCGTCCTTCTTTATAGTCTGTTTATCTTTAATTTTGTATCGCAGACGTTCCTGGCCTCCTACCACCCTTTCTGCCTGCCCAACTTTGAGAATGGGCTCATTTGGTCCATGCCATTTGCAGCCGATATGGTTACAAGGATGCTGCTCTCTGTCTGCAAATTATGCACACAGGTCAGTTATCTACCTGTGTTGAGTACTTTTCCCTTATTCGTCTTTTCTAGGGCTGATTGACTCAATAGTAAAACATCGGCAGTTTCCGTAAAATTTGGGACTCATTTTCCATTATGATCACACCCACCTCCCCTCCACCCTTGCCTCCTCTGATCCCACAAAAATCTGGACATGAACCCGCAAAATGCGGAGACAAGAACCGGTGAAAAATGGACATAGGCTATTTTGAGCGCTCAATTATCTCAACATAGAGTATAAAAAATTTAGTAGATTTTGATGCATTGATACTGGACGCTCGTCCAGACTATGATAAAGTTTTATATAGCATGTCCAGACTTTCGGGCGTTCGTCGAGGCGAACGCTTGAAAGTGGGCCAACTCAACCTGTCCCATTAACTATAAACAGTATAGAAATCCAAAGATATGTGCTGCTAGTTTAGTGCGATGATTTATCAATCATCACGTGGAGTAGCAGTTATAGTGTCTGAGCCTTCTCCTTAGAGTAGATATTTATATCTACACTAGTTTATCAAGCTCATCTGATGGGTTCGAACTCACTCCTGGAGATATCTTTAGCCCGTCAACCAGCCGTACGCACTGTGCTACGCGTCAATGCAATTTCTACAGTAGCGGTCACTGAGTGACCAAAATTGGCTTTAAATTATTAGTTTAACCAATTATACACTTAAACCAAGCCATTGCTTTCTTACTATTACTTTTGAGTCGAGTTGTATGTATATCAGAGTATAATAATGTTTGACTGAAGGAAGTATCAGTGAATAGCTAGCCGAAAGGTGGTAATAGCCGAATGAGAAGAATAAAGAAAGCAGGCCACTATTTTGAAGGTACAATGTTTGGGTGTTTTTTCCTCAAAATGGCTGTTTGAAATATAACAAACTGAAAAGATCCCAATAATATCTGTTTGTTTCTCTCTATAGTTTGTTGTTCTTCCTGTAGCTGTTTTGCTTATTGAACAAAATCTTATACAGAAGAGGAGGCAATTCTTCAATAGGATGTATATTTTAAGTACATATATTCTTATTCGACGTTTAACCAAAGGTCATTGTTTATGGTTTCTTTGTTTTAACGCTAAGATGATTTATGATTTCTTAAAAGATCATACAAAGTCATATATGAAAAAATGGAAATCTTATGAAGATCATACTAAGATATAGTCTCTGATTTGTATTGTATCATATGGGATAATATAACATGAGCATATTTTGTAAGAACAGGAAATTCAAGTAGGTACCAAAAGGCAGGCTATTTTTGAAGAGATCCTTTTGTCAATCATGAACACTTCAGGAAGAGTTGGAGGAGATAGGCGAGTGTGACTCTGAGGAGGTGATACAGAATAGAGTGCTACTGAACAAAATCAAAGCAATCAGTCGTATGCACAGGTACTACATACTGGTCAGTGAGGAGAATGGACTCATAGCACAGCTAAAAGGTGCCACATCATAATGTTTACTGAGTTATACTAGAAAAATAAGAACAATGAATACGAAAATATATCTATTCCGCGTCAACATTTTTCCTTTAGAAGAACGTTCTGACGTGCATGTCTCAAAAATTTAATGAATATCAAATCCAAAATAGATTTTAGAAAAACAATGAAAGCATCACGATGTTGCAAAATATTTTCAGTTTCTTCTTCTTCTTCTTGAAGTGCCGTGTCAAAAGACTTTGGCAACCGTTAATGTCCTGCTTCTGACTCTGTTCATGACATCAGCGACGCTTTGAGAATTGGTCCATCGCATTATCTGGTCCAGAAACTGTGTCGGGCGTCTACCACGTTTCCTTTTGCCGTCGATTTTGCACGTTGTCACAACCTGCTCAATACCTTGTTTGCACATGATATGTCCGAAGAACGATGTTTGTCTTTGCATCACTTTCGCAAGCAGGTTCCTCGAACCAATAGTGCTATTCACAATTTCCTCGTTCGACTTCTTTTCCTTCCAGCTTATCTTCTGCATTCGTCTCAGAAACCACATTTCAGCTGCTTCCAGTTTCTTTATGTCTGATTTCATTAGAATCCAGTTTTCACATCCATACATCATTATTGGTATGACATAACAATTCAGAATTCTTTACCTCAGTTTGAACGGCATCTTTAAGTTCGAAAGGATGCTTCTCATTTCTGTAAACGCAGTCTTCGCCTCTGCGATCCGACATTTGATATCTGTGGAGCAGCTCCCGTCAGATGTTATCCAGCTGCCAAGATATTTGAACTTCTCGACTTGTTTAAGCGTTACTCCGTTCAACATTATTTCTGCCTTTTCTTTGTCCCAGTTGTTCATTATCATTACTTCTGTCTTCGCCGTGTTGATCTTCATACCGAATTTTTCACTTCGCTCATATATTACGTTTAACAGGTTTTGTAGGTCTTCCTGTGAGCCCGCGATCAGTCCAGTGTCGTCGGCGAATCGGATGTTGTTTATATTGTGTCCTCCCATATTTACACCTGGTTCGTCGTCAGAGTGTCTCATAATCATCTCCGTGTATAGTGAGAAAAGATCGGGTGAAGCTATACAACCTTGTCTAACACCTCGTTTCAGGTCTGTATAATCAGACAACTCGTTGTTAACACGAACATTTGCCTGTTGTCTGAAGTACAAGCTTTGTAGCACTCGGATATCTTTGTCTGCAAAATCAAAATCGTTTAGAATTTCGAATAAGATGTTATGCTCGACTCGATCAAACGCTTTTGTGTAATCAATAAAACAACAAAAAATCTTCTTTTGCATTTCTTTATTCCGTTCTTGCTTTCGTTTGATTACATATATAGCGTTCCTTGTGCCTTTGTCGGGCATGAAGCCGAACTGCATCTCGGTTACTTCCTCGTGTATGATCTTTCTCATTCTGTTCATGATAACTCTCAGGATGATCTTAGTTGAGTGGTTCATGATGCTGATCGTGCGGAAGTTGCTACAGTCGGTAGCCTTCGGCTTCTTTGGCAATGGTATGAAGGTGGATTCCATCATTTCCTCCGGCCATTCTCCAAATTCGTAGATTTCGTCGGCGAGATGTTGTAGCATTCCGATCCCAGTTTCTCCCAAACACTTTAGCAGCTCTGTGGGTCTTTGGTTTTGCGGCAGTAGCTTGATGACGATCTGGTGCGCCCTGTCGCGAAGCGCCTCCCCTACCGGACGCGTCTCCCGTTTGGGTTACGTTTACGTCGTTATGATGTCTTTGTATTGGAGCTGACATTATTGGTTTCTTGGCAGTTACTATGGTGGTTTGCCATTGCCTTCCATAGCCAGAGCCTCGTTAGTTCAGCAGCAAGGATGCTGCCTATCCAGGGAGCACCGCGAGGAGGTGAGGAGGTGTGCTAAATACTTTTTTCAACATTGAGCTGTGTTCATGTTTTGGTGCACTTTCTGCTCAACACCAAATAAGACCATTTTCTGAAAAAAGATATACTGATTTCAGCAAATTCTTGAATTACTTTTGAAGGTATCGGCTGCTGCTTTGAGAGAGCCGAAAGTGCACCAAAACATGAACACAGCTCAATGTTGAAAAAAGTATTTAGCACATAAACCGCTTTGAATTAGTAAGAGTCTCGTTATAGATCTTTGTGAACAGATGCGTCGGATCAAGACATCTTACGCTCTGAAGGGGTCTGATCATAAAATATTATGGTCTGAAAGTCTCTGACTAGTGGCAACAACAACAAAAAATATTAGTTCAAATCGGACTTAGCAATCCCTCCAACTAGGTCCGAATTAACCAATAACGTCAAGATATCAACAGTCGGCTATGATCGAAACACAACGCTAGTCATGACTCGACGTTCTTGCAAGGTCTTGTACGAATCTTGCAAAAATTTCTTCTGACATCTTTTAAACTTCTTGCAAAACTAACACCTTCATTCAAAAGTCTTGCAAGAATAACGGCGGCTTGCATGATTTTGTATGATCAATGGCTGAACAAAAGCCTTTTTTGGCATCCTATCCTAGTTCTTAGAGTGTTTGCTAGCTGGCATTGATATTAAGCTTGTTAGCCTTCCGTTTCGAAGCTGAAATAAGCAAGTTTTAGAATCCAACAGAAATTGCACGCCATATTAAAACACTTTTTGACAATGAAAAAAACAGGAAAAAAATTGGTCATTTTAGTTCTTTTGTCTTTTTGAATCCCGATTTCCATCGGGCGCGTTAACGGCGGCTGTCTTCCGGCAATCTGCTGACTATTTTTCAAATTGACGACAATCACATTCTCAATCCTTGTTGTTGCTCTTGTGTCATTGATATTGTAACTATGTATATAAATAATAATTAAACTAGGCTGTAATTAAGCGTGTCTGGATCATATGAGTGACAGCAGACCCCCATGTCTTCTGCCATGCCTCTCAAACACTAGGAGTTAATCCGGAGGCAACGGGCAGGTTATCGCGGCGAAGACGCGACGCGCGCTCAACAGTCCCACAATTAGGACCAAACTATCAGCGCATTGTTTCCGTGTATTAATTGTTTTTGCGACTATTTGATACAAATTTCCATGTAAAACACTCCTTTTTCAAACATTTCTTCTAAAACTTATAAATACAAAAAATTGAACACTAACCAAATGCTCATGCTACCTTAATGAACGAAAAACATTTCTCAATTTACTGTGATTATTATGTGAAAATTATTAGGAGAATACTATGTCACAGTTGTAATTTATTAATTGCTCTCAAACGAAGTTTGTAGCAATTATATTAGTCCTGTTGGTCATTTTTTATGTGATTCTTCGCTTGACCGATTTTTTGTCTGACACATTTGTCTGTTCGTCCAGTAAACGGGATAAACAAGTAGCGTCCATTGGGCAATACGTTTCATTAAAGGCCCTTAGCCGCGTTTAGCAGTCCAGTTTATAGTGGTAATTGATTCGTTTTCAACATTTTAACATCACGAATTTTAACAATTTTCGGACAAAAATAGCTTTTTTCTCAATTTTTTCTACCTTTATTGTCATTATTCAATTTTTCTAGACCCAGAAGACAGAAAACACGCTTAGTAACTGAAACATTTTTATTGTCCATGGAATAGTTATCATCTTTAATATCACAAATTTTAGCAATTGCTTGATAAATTTTGCTATTTCAAATTTTTGAACTTTTTGCCAATTTTTAGTTTTCTTCAGCCTCAAGAGCCAAGTAACTTGCTCTAGTTTTTGATAAATGTATAGTCTCGAAATTTAATGGAGTGGTTCTCAAGATTTTAACATCAGAAGTTTCAGCATTTTTTTTTTACAAAACTTGCAATTTTTTTCATTTTTTGTGACATTTTTGTCACTCTTCAAGTTTTTCAACCTCAGTGTTCACAAACGTCTTTAATGGTTTGCTAATAGTTACTGAAAAGTTTTTATTGGCCATGGAAAAGTTTTGAACATTAATATCACAATCTTTGGCAATTTTTTGATGAAGTTTGCACTTTTTTCAAGTCTTTTACTGGAGGTGTTATTTTTTAAGTTTCTTAACTCTCAAGAGCCAAAGAACTTTTGTTAGGGTTCGGTAAAGAGGTCACTGCATAGTTTTTTGGATGTAGTGGAAGTTTTTCAAGATTTTAATATCAAGAATTTGAGCAACTTTTAAAAAATTTATTTGCAATTTTTACAAGTTTTTTTTAAAAGAGTTTGAAAATTTTCTAGTTTTCTCCCCAACCAGGGGCCTAAAAAACTCGTCCGAAGATTGATAAAATGCTGTTGCAAAGTTTCTACTGTTTATGGTATGGTTCTCAATGTCTTGATGACTCGAGTTAGCAATTTTAAGAAAAAATTAAGTTTTATTCATATTTTCGAAAAATCGATATCATGTTTAGAAGAGGGATACTGGATGGTTTCTTGAGACCAGAAAATGGTTCTGGAGATAATGATGTCACAAATTTTAGCAAGATTTTGTTAATATTTGCCATTGTTTTTAAATTTTTTGATTACTTTTGTCCTTCTTCTGAGTTTAGCGATGATTACTGGCCGACGAATTTTTTTTCAGTCTTTCAGATGGATTACATGACAGAACTGCAGAGACAAAAAATAGTTTTGGAAATTTTTCTCACTGCAAAATGTGAAAACTTTTCTTTTGAATTTTGCACTTTCAGTTTTTTCTATATGATTTAATTACTAAAAAAAAGCTAGGAAACTAGAAGTTGCAAGGTAAAATCTCATCATGGAAGATATTCCTAACTCTCTCCCACTCTCTCTGTTGGCTGTATTTCCTTCCCTCTTTTTCTCGTTCACGTTTTGTCTCTCGCACTCCCTTTCTCTCTCTCTCTCTCTCTCTCTCTCTCTCTCTTTAACTCTTTTGTTGATGCCGCACTTCAGCTGCTGTTATGTGGCGTGATGTCATCATCTATACCCTCACATCACGACCTTTCATTTAAACCAAAGCTAGCCTAACCAAACCGTGGCTGGCTACTGACCAAGCCAACCACTCGCCGGTCGTTTGAGGGCAATTCACCGGGTTATGTTTAATAGCTGTCAAACCAAAATTTACTGCAAATAAGTGTTGTGGTCGTTTTTACGCGATCTCTAGCTTGACCGATTTTTCGTCTGACCCATTTGAATTTTCGTCCTCAAAAACGTGATCAACGGGTAGCTCGGGGGACGGGATATTAAGTGGTCGAGTAGCTCTCTCTTAGAGCCTTATGCCTTACTAGTCTCTAAGTATGCGATTCACCGAAGGTGTGAAGGACGGTTCTTAGTCTTAAAAGTTTGCCCCTCCCCCTCTGTGAGCCCCCTGCAGTCACTTCTGACG
This sequence comes from Convolutriloba macropyga, assembly GCF_964194025.1. Taxonomy (NCBI): domain Eukaryota; kingdom Metazoa; phylum Xenacoelomorpha; order Acoela; family Convolutidae; genus Convolutriloba; species Convolutriloba macropyga. Next base: position 71,703,943 of record NC_134470.1, read on the forward strand.
TGCATCAGCACTGAGTTACAATTGTACAAGGGTCCGGGTTATAATTTAGTGCTGGTGATGTAAAAATCTGTCCTTTACAATATGGAAACTAGGCTTGATTTTGATAAATTCTCCCCTCAAAGCAATGACTTCCTTCAAAATGAGGAATTCTTGCTCAAAAAGTCTCAATAAGAACGAGTAAAGTTTTTAGGTGGCTTAAGTGGAAACAAGCAACTACCCGTAGGCACTCTTAGCAGAAGCAGAGCCAGTTTGGAGATAGAGCTCATCAAACAGAATCGGAAGCTCAGCTTTGACCAGGCGCGGAAACTTGATGTCATCAATGAGGCCATGCCAAGTGGCAAGTTCAAGTCCAAAACTGCAGGTCCAGAAAGTTTAAGTGATTTAGAAGAAGGTGATGATTCCGAAGTTTCAACTTATGCAGATGAGAAATCTGAGAAGAAAGATGTTTAAACCAGAATCTGCCTGCATTACTTTATATTGTGGGAATTTTGTAAATTACTGTAAGCTTATCTTAAACAAATAGTTCATTGTTTTCTGCATAGCTAATTTTAAGACTCGTCAAACAAAGTGGATGGACGCAATGAGGTTTTTTGTCATCACGAAACTTTGGAATTTTCTTATTTTAAAAGTTTGGAGGACAAAAGTTTGGAGTTTTTGTGCTCACGCCTTAAAGTGGTGAATAGGAAACGAATTAATTGCTGTAAAATTCCCACAATATTTTTCCCACATCTATGCAATGTCCCCCGCCAAATAACGTACAATCGGTTTTCAGTGATATTTCAACGGATGATAAATGATGAATATCTTAAATGAACGTCGAAAATCTTAAACCTACTAACATTGGATGAATTTATTTTTCTCACTCGACAGGCGGGCAATTTAAATCAGTTGAAGGGTGATGTGTAAATCATTTTATCATTTTATGAATGCAAAAAAATGGGGAAGGTTAAAAAATAAAACATCTTGAAACAATATATATAATTTGGCTTATTATTCCAATGGTTTTTCCAAGCATGCACATTTTTAGTTGTCCCCGAACGAAGCTTGCAGTGATTGTTTTAGTCTTGAGGTTGTGTTATAGCGTTTATCTTTTAATTCAAGTTTCAGAGTTTCCGGAAGTCATTAATTTGATGAGTAGCTCCAGGAGCCCCTTTCAAGGTCAATATAAGACTCCTTTATAATGAGCAAGGTTAATAATAAAGCATGGCGGCCAATTTAAAATATCGAATTTAATTTTTTTGAAAAGAACTTTTTGAAACCGTTTTTCTACGTCACGTTAGTCTGTTTGGCAGCTATTTCGGCAATCTGCCGGCTAATTTTTTAACTATTGAGCTTTTTCAACCCTTCAGTTTAAATTCATGTAAATTTTGTCTGACACTAGAAAAGCGGATTTAAAAGTAAAAATTTCAGAATTTTTAATTGCTCTGGAACGAAGTTCATAGCAATTATTGTAAATGTGTGTCTTTTTTATGCAAAATTTTTGCTTGACGGTTTTGACTTTTCGAGTGACTTTTACGCCCTTGACTTTTTGCGTTTCGTGTGATCTAAAATTCTCTCTCAATCACAATTTCAAGCAGCTGAACTCAATAGCCCCCCCCCCCGACTGAATCAGGCTCCAATTGATTAGAGCTCCCACTAGACGTTCGAGAGCAATTCTTTTGACGTTTACTCGGTTATGTTTAATCTCTAAGTCTACAGAACACCAAAGCTGCTGAAAAAAATGAATTAATGTTGCGAATAGAGATTTTCGTGATCTGGACTCCCACATATGACTCCATCTTGTTCCGCCTCCCCGCAATTTCCTAATCCCCTAATCATCCACCTAATCTTAATTGACAATCCATTACATTCTCACACTGTCCAAACTCAGTATAGTCCTAATCCGCCCTCACCCTCTAATGGTTTTCTTTTATCACCTGTTATCCACATGAGAGCAGTTCGCTTGGCATCAGTTGGTTATGCATCTTATCCTCTCTACGCAACTAATGAAATTGCTAAACTCATTGTTAAACATCAAAATTATGATCATCATTTGGGATGCACATTTAAAAAATAGCCTATTTAAGCATGTAATTTTTACAGCTATTGCTGAAAATGCAAACAATTTTTATTAAAATTCTTGTGCATTTTCGCGGCTGAAATGTTTGAAAACACAATATTCGTCATTAGTTAAAAACTTAAATGGCCTGTACAGGTAGTCTTGTGGCTTGAAATTTAATCTTTCCACTTTTATACTAATATGAAGAAATTGATATTTTAAAAAAAATCGATCTGATTCTCTTAATGGTAAAATTGATTTCTGTAATTGCGGTTTTGGAAACTTTGATAGGATTTTCTTACTGCCTGATTTTCAAAGTCTTTTTCTAGTCACTAGAAGGCAGAGTTGTTGTTTGATTGATAATTAAAGATTTCGTGAATAGTTCTAAAGTTGTCTTGCTTTTTTTCTGTTTCTGTACTTTTATTCACTCAAAAAAACCTGAAGAGTTCAAATTTTGCGAATGATTTTTCATCTCACTTATTTGCAGCTAAATTAAAGTCAGCGAAAATTAATTATGTAATAAATATGCTGTCCCTACTACAAAGAATCCGCTTAAAAAAACTGATTGAACAATATCGATTCGCGGGCCAAACTTTCTTCCATAGAATTCTAAGTGGCTCTAATGTTAATCAGCATGTCTTCGTATTGGTTACAGAGGGTGGGAGGGAGGCGGAGAGAAGAATGGGAGTCTTTGAGGATGGAGAAGGGGAAAGCGAGAGAGGGAATGAGAAAAGAGAGGAACAGTTTGCGAGAAACTTGCAAGTTCTTACAAGTTAACCGTTCGACTTGCAAGTTCTTTTAAGTTAACCAACCATTCGACTTACAAGGCTCTTACAAGTTAATCATTAGACTTACAAGTCACTTACAAGTTAACCATTCGCACACACACACACACAAACACACACACACACACACACACATACACACACACACGCACGCACACACACACACACACGCGCGCGCGCACATACACACACACAGAGCGAGAGCGAGTTTCTCTTTTTTACCTGAACTCAGTTACTTTTCTTTTGTATGGACAGTGAATCCTGTTAACATCCGTATTTTCTATCGAAAACCCCTTCACGCTCAATTTTTTTCCTACTGAATTCAGTTTTTGTCCCTTTTTCTCATTTGAAATCAAAATTATCCTATTTTTTATCGTGAAAAAAAAAAGAAAACTTGCAACACCTGCATTTTTTTCAGGATTCTTGATGAGAATTTTTCTACATTACCAAGTGAGAAATATGAACGCAGCAACAACTTCAAGTATCCTCGCTCAGGGATTTGTCTAGTAAGAGAAGCAATTGAAAGCAATTGAGAGGCAAAAAAGTAGTCAAACAAACAAGGAAATTTTTTCTCATTGAAATCTAAAACGTAAGACCATTGACAATAGAACCTTTAAAAAATGAGAATCTTTTTAATATCCGCACAGAGATAGCTGGGGCTATTATTGGCCTTCTCTTGGTTTTTTATTTTGACGTTGCGATTTTTGTTACGACCAATCTTTGCTTTTTGTTCATTCGTTCATGCAATTTCAACTGAAGTGCGTGCGTGGCGTCATTTTTTGCTCTTATTATCAGACAATAACCGTAACTACTTGAGCTATGTTTGTTTTTTTTGGAAATGTTCAAAGACAGAAAAGGTTGAAGTCATCTTTGTTCGAAAGTCAACTTCTTTAGCATGTATTTTCTTGTGGAATTTTTTTGGGGTTTCAAATGATTTGCAACAAATACGCACAACAATTCAAATGTACATATGATATCAAGCAAGTAGGACAAACCCTAGTTGTGCTACTTTTACAGCCATAAGGGGTATAGAGCTCCGGCTAGTTTTTTCTGAGCGCAAAGTAGGCTTAACTAAACCTATCTGACTTACCGACTCAGGAAAATACAGAAATTAAACTTTGGTGGTAATTATATTCAACACTAAAGTCAATAACATATCCAACGAACTGACTAGAATAAAGTAGGCATGCAATGTTCAAAAAGGAATGGAGTCTTCTCAGTCTAATATTGGTGGAGAATATTGGAGAATACGCATTCTAGTCTATCATCTGCTGACCAAGAATACTGAAATTACATGTTTTTTATTCTGACCAAAAATGCAAATAGTCTTAAATCAGATTAAGTTGACCACATATACTGCATTATATTTATTAGTCATAGAGCAATGAAGACTGGCTATTATTTGTTACCAAGGTTGATCGAAATAAGAAGAAAAATTGACTAGGAAGCAGGAAATTATTTAGGGTTTTAGATACTGTACTAAAATCCTGTTAATTATAAAGCCGCGCAGTGATATGGTTGCATCAGATTTTATGCGTATAATTGGTGCCGTATTAAAAACATACATCCTTTAATAAGCTGAAGCAGAAAATCGAAGAGCGTAACGATTTCTTAGAAAACTCTCAACATTGCTAAAAAGTCAAGTTAAAATGTTTTTTGAGATCTTCCCAGTTTAAGCTTTAGTGAAGATACTGTTCGTTATTCTCTTTTGAGGTCAGGTTCGAGAGTGACCTTGGCTGAGTTGCTGAATTAAACATTGATAATACTGATAGAGCACTGCTGTTAAAGAAGTCTCACACAGTCTTCCATTAATTATTTCCTTCAACCTTTGAATTTGAAATTTTCCGGAAAAAGTTTGATAAATTTTATATGATATTGCATCGAAAATTGTTTTTCATGAAAAACTTCAAAAATTTTCAGCGATAAATCCAGAGAAAGTGATGACTTTAGGTAAAATAGCATTGAATTAACATTTTTGGCTGAATATTCACTGAATTTAGGCAACTGTACTGATGAAGTCATAGCGGAGGAAAATAATCCTTTAGCTTAAATGTTTGGGCAATTTTGAAATTTTCCATTACAATTGCATAAATTCAACGCTAAATTATGTAATTTCACTCACCTTGTGGATCTTTATTATTGCGAAAATTTTCCCAAGGCTTTTATATTGGTAAATTTGTGCCACTTTTAAATATTCTGCGCTTTTGGCATTGAAAACATTTGTCCGAGGTGCAAAAACTTGGATTTTTTTTTCATTTTTTGATAAAGTGATTACTCGATTGCAGTCAGTCCGATGTAATCTCTCTTTTTTGCCAAGCTATATTTATGGTTGATAGTGTCTGTTCATTGATCATATCATGATGATTTCTCAGTAAGTTAAACTTTACTTTTCTTTAATCACTGTTTTCATAATTTTCTTCACTTTCCCGACGTTTTTATCCTCTAAAGATTTTGCTTTCGTTCCAATCCTAGTCGAACTCTTGCAATGCAAAAAATGGCGACTAACTCCCCCGAATCAAAATGTCACCAAATGATTGATACCAATGATCAAAAGATTAGAGTCAATTACACTTGTCGCTAGATTTTTCTTTCACTTTTCGCAAGGACCGTGGTACTTATTTCTTTTCGCAAGGACCATGGTACTTATTTCTTTCTAATCAAGTGTCTTCGAAAAATTATCGTGACTATTTGGAGCGGCTAATCCACACAGCAGACAGCGTTTTAAATCAGCTCGCCTTGGTTGCATTTTCATTGTTGTAAAACCATATAATAAAACAAACAGTTAACAACAAATAGGTACATTTAATACAGTTATAACATACGCTACAATTGGAAAAGGTCATTTTTGTAACCTGAAATATCAACTAAGCTGAAGAACTCAAACAAAATCTATGGTAATGCCATAGTTTACAAAGTTGGCATGAATTGAGATCTATTGATTGTTATTCAACCAAGCGCGACAGAATTTGGTCAGCATATCATTAAAGGACTTAAATGGCAAGTTTAGACTGACCAGTTTTTATTTCTAAGCGAAACCTTAAAAACTTTGAGATTTTCAAGATGTTTGTTACAGACCCAATCCGATGTGCCGAAAACATTGCTGATAGTTTAAAATCTCACAACGTATCGGCCAATCAGATTAATCTAGTCGCACAAGATGATGTGAACTTAATTCTATTCTGTTTTCACTCGGCTGAAAATGACGCCACAATTATCGGCAGTTACTTTCTTCGGCTACGCGACAGAAAGAGGTCACGTGCTACAACAGTTCGTGACACAGTTATGTCTAGTGATGCTAAGAGCAGCAGTTCTTCTGTTGTGTTGTTGTGTCAACTTCCTGGAAAGATGGATATTGTTCACATGTCGGTAGACAGCCGACTGCTTCAACTGTTGTCGATTGTGTACTGTCGGGAGATTAACGGGAAAACCATCTATTTTGTTGATCTCATTGATGTAAGAAAGCTTTTAACTTCGTTTTTTAAATGTAGAGGTCAAGCCCATTTGTATGATTACCTTTTGACCACTGGGAAATCATATTTAAAATCCAAAAAATCATCAATTTCATATATGCTCTTTCATGATTATTTCGTATTCCAAGAATATGGCAAAGGATTTTGATTGGAGAAAGCGCCTATCGAACAAATTCTAGCCTTTGGCTCGCACTCCGAAATGTAACTTAATTTTTCCTTTTACGACTGAAAACGTTGGGCGAAATTTAGAAAGAATTTGGGCGACTTAAAAAATGACGCAAAATACAGAGATAAACTAACATTCAGAATGTAAAAATAGAGACATTTCGTAATCCGGAAAGTAAATGAAAGCTTGTGAATTTCCAGTTCTTAATTTCCACAAACTTCCAAATCGCAAGTTGAGAATGAACACTAGAGATGAATCGCGGATGACCTCAAATAAATGTGTACTGCTTTTTAAATCAGGTTTACTATATAATAGATGGAATCTTTTCTGTTTGTGCGCCCAGCACTTTATGAATCTCTTGTCACAGATCAAGCTACTGTTACATAGTAAGTTATCATGTAAAAATACATGATACTAAAATTATGAAAAATGATGAACTAAAATTAGGAATGTGGAAAGACGGAATGTCCAGGAAGTGAAAAGCTAACAATAACTCAGAGGGTGAACTGCTGGTCAAATCAGAAGAAGAGAATGAATAACTAGGGGTGAGATAGTGATGACCTCAAATAAACTCTTACTTCTGAAAAGTAAATCACAAATTACTGGTAATCATATGTGCAATAGTGTTATTGCCTGCAAATTTGAATGATTTTAAACCCAATTAATAATCACGAGAGTAAAGTAAAATTTGTTGGAAAACGTTTTTTTTTTTATTTTTAAGGTGGTAATTTTCGATAACGTTTTAAAGCAAGGACACAAAGCACTGCCATCAGTCCGTACTTCTGAACTGAAAAAAATGACCCAAAATTCTAGCGAGATGGTTCTTTTACTGATAATAACCCTGGTTGTTGTATAACAGGTCTTTTCATGAATCTAAGTATTTTAGGAAAATTTCGTCCACTATTGCTTTTTTCGTAGGCCGACAAAAGTTTCATTAAAAGATATCTTTCAGTTGCAAAAAAATATCTTTTCAGTTGCAAAAGATATCTTTTCAGTTGCATAAAAATTTTAGTTACAAGAAATTCATGTACAGCCATTAACAATCAGGTTTATTACAACAGCAGTCTCAACAGTTTGTGAGTTTGAGAATGAACTTGTGACGTTGACTCTAAACTGTACACAGTTACTGGGGAACTAACCATTATAAATACCGTGGAGGGTTTTTACTGGCTTTTCCTGATTGCTATTACTTGTCGTTGAGTACTTCTGGCTAGCCGCGTTTGCAGTTGTTTTTGGGCATTGTTTGGCATGAAGGCAAGTTTTGTAAGAGAGGGGGAAGAAAGAAAGAATAGGTAAATAAAAGAGAAATAAAAAGAAAAGGAGAGATTGAATTGGAAGAAGGGCTGAGCATCAGTCAGCTATGTCTGTTTACTCGAGACAGCTGCGGCGCGTTGGGGGATTGAACTCCCGCTGTATTTTTCATATCGTATACAGATGAGTTGCCCCAATATAGACACGTTTGTGCAAGAGAATTGCCCTTACGGTACAATTATTGTTCACTTTTTGTGACGATGAATTTGTCTCGAGCTTTGAATTGAATTTTATATACATAAATTAGATACTCTAATTCTTTGGTTCTAAAGTTTGCCGGTTTTCACTTGTATCGTAATTTGTACAAATGCTGGGTTTTCACGCTCAAGGAGAATAACAAAATGTCTGCACGCATTACTCCCGAGAGTCCTCCTCCAGAGGTGAAGTTTGCTCACGGTGCTCACGGCTTGATTCGGTGATTCCTCTCGAAAGCTTCGGCGGTGGAGCCAGGGATCCCCGAAAGATTGCCCGAAAGAAGCTTCTTCTGTTCAAGGGTTTGTTACAGGATGGACTGTCGGAGGCTTATAGAGCTTGGAAGCTTCAGAAGCGTGTTTTAAAGCCCAGGAAACGGCTGGCGACTTCTGATTCGAAAGGATCGAAGAAGCTTCCTGACCCTAGGTTTGATCCCTACTTTAATTAAAAGGACCCTTTGGGTCTCAGTCGGTGATCTCTGATTTTTAAATCAGTAAACCACAAGAATAGGTTTGATTTTCCTGTAGCCCAACCAATGGGAAGGTCCAATGTGATTTTACAGTTGTTCTTTGGACATTGCCTTTTGAATTCTTTAAGGCGTAAGATTACTTCAAATTTATTCTTTTGTGCACGCTTGATGTAGTCTTTTGCCAGTCTTATCTGAATGTTTCTTATAGTTGGTAAAATAAATTCTTCATGTAACTTTTCCACGCCATACCATCGAGGTTTCATTAGACAAATTTTCAGAGCTCTGTTTTGCGCTTTTTGTATGATAGAGATAACCGTTTGCGATTGGTTGAGCCAACAAGCGTTTGCATATAAAAACAAAGACCAGATACAGGACTTGTACTGCAGAAGTAAACTTTCTGCTCAACATTTAGGTTGCTTAGACGCCACAGCTAGAAAATTCGCTTGTTTGCTCTGGTTGCGATGTCTTTACAATGTTCATTCCAGTTTAGGTGTGGCGTCATGGTTATTCCTAGGAACTTGATGATTTTCGCTTCTTCAATTTGTCTTCAGTTAGTGTTTAGACTTGTTTGTCTTTTCGAAGGATTTTTGAATAGCATATATTTTGTTTTGGCGGGATTTATTTTAATATTCAGCCTATCAAGACACTTGGTATTAACTGACTGGACTTAGACCTGTAAAATAATGCAAAGTCATCTGCGAACTGAGAAATTTCTGCTGGAGTGTCTGGAATATTAGAGACATAAATTAGGAATAATATGGGCGACACAACGCTACCCTAGGGGACTCCGGCTGTTGGTGAGAATGTTTCACTTCTTATATTCTTGATTTTTACGTAAACGTTTCTTTTTGAGAGGAAAGAATTCACCCATTTTACGATTCTCTTCTGTATTCTGATTTTGAAAACTTCGTCAATCAACCCTAATCTCTAGACTGCATCAAAAGCGTTTTCTACACCGAAGCAAACGAGTCCCACCATTTCTTACCACTGGTATGCTTCACTGATATGCTGAGTCAAAACAAGGAGATTATCGGTTGTGCATCTATGTGCTCTGTATGCATTTTGTTGTGGTCCAAAGACTTTGTTTGCTTCACAGTGGTCTGGGAAGATATTCTTAACAACAGTTTCACAGACCTTTGCAATGCAGTTGGCAAGGCTAATTGGTCTGTAATTTTCTGCTTTCTTCATGTCTTTTTGAGGTTTTGGAAGCATTGTTACTTTTGAATCTACCCAAAGGCATGGCACGTAAGAATTGTTAATTGAGCGGGAAAAAATTATGCTTCACTGATATGCTGAGTCAAAACAAGGAGATTATCGGTTGTGCATCTATGTGCTCTGTATGCATTTTGTTGTGGTCCAAAGACTTTGTTTGCTTCACAGTGGTCTGGGAAGATATTCTTAACAACAGTTTCACAGACCTTTGCAATGCAGTTGGCAAGGCTAATTGGTCTGTAATTTTCTGCTTTCTTCATGTCTTTTTGAGGTTTTGGAAGCATTGTTACTTTTGAATCTACCCAAAGGCATGGCACGTAAGAATTGTTAATTGAGCGGGAAAAAATTATGCATATGAAAGCTTTAATGTTTTTGGTAGCGCCTTCAGTAGTTGATAGCTTATTTTTTCTGGCCCGGGACATGATTAATTTGAATTATCACTTAAACAACCAACATACTTGTATTGAAACATATTTATTGGTTAGGGTATCTTAACTGTTTCAACAGGCAAAAGAGTTGCGTCTAAGTTTCTTGTAACTTATTGCAAAATTACAGTGCAAACTTAGATTGAGAGGAACGTAGAAATCGCACTACTCGGGTTCAGAGAAACCCCCAAGTTTAACATTTCAGTATAAATAAAAATGTTTTCGGTTTCCGATCTTTGCTTGAACATAATTTTTTTGGCGACGATAAATATGGTAACGATAATTAAGTCGATAATGTGGCAACGATAATGTGGCAACATATGCGGAAGCAACTAATAAATAAATATAGAATTGTGTTTCTGCGTAATCACGCGGAGCAGCATTAGGCTTTCAGGCTGCAGTGTTTTAACAGTAGCCTTTTCTCAGCTGTCCTTTTGCAATTATTCCCCACATCTCAGACTGTTCATTTGGTGAGCATGAATGCTCTTTTTCGGTGAGTATGGCCACTTTTTTGCGTCTGAGACTTTCACGTAGTACCATTATTGCAGCCAACATTGGTCAGGCTATGGTAAACCTGAAGCTATGGTAAAGTAAGAGCTCATCCTTACACAGACAGCCTCACGGAGGCAGGGGATTGAACTCTCAATCTTTGGCGTGTGAATCACACACTTTACCTCTCGGCTATCACGCCACTAAGCCACTACTGCTATCACGCCACTAAGCTATCACGCCACTAACTAACCTAAGCTTTTTGTCTTCATTGTCCTCGTTCTTTTTGTCTCTGGGTCAGCAAAAAGCTACTACTGTTTAATAAGATATTTAACCCGAATGGGAGGAGGATTATTGGGAGGAAACTGCGTGAACTTGATTCTGGTCTATCTTTAGTCGTATTCACCAAGGTTGAAATTTTCCGCCCAAAATGATGTAATAGTGGGGCTGCAATGGGAGCATTTTTTAGAAAAATGCAGCTAAAAACTCTTACGTTTTTTTGGGCTGCTTTGGGCTTCAAAGGGGTTAAAATGGTGTAAGAGTGAAGGGGTAGAAGACAAATTAACCTCCCACTCTTACATCTTTTTTGGTCTGCCAAGGGGGTAAAACGATGTAAGAGTTCGGGGGTAATTTGTCTTTTACCCCCTCACTCTTACAACACTTTCCCCTCTTGGCAGAACAAAAAAGCTGTAAGAGTTGGGGGTTATTTTGTCTTTTACCCCCTCACTCTTACACCATTTTACCCTCTTGGAAGCCCAATGCAGCCCAAAAAGATGTAAGAGTTTTGAGCTGCATTTTCGTAGAAAATCCTCCCATTGCAGCCCCACTCTTACATCATTTTACCCCCCTTGGCAGCCACACTCTTGCATCATATTACCCCCCCCCCTGGCAGCCCAACTCTTACATCATTTTACCCCCTCAATCTTACATTTTTTTAGCCCCAATACCTGATGACTGCCAGTCTTGAACCCACAACCTCTGTACCCTCAGCTGCGTCGCCTTATCCTCCAGAAGATCAAAGCTTGTCCAACTCTTGACGGTCTATATATATATATATATGAATAATAATTGCTAGAATTGCCCCATCTCAACAAATTACCCCCTCACTCTTACATCGTTTTACCCCCTCAGAACAAATTACCCCCTCAATCTTACACCATTTTACCACCATTGGTAGCCCAATTCTTACATCACTTTACCCCCTCTGAACAAATTACCCCCTCACTCTAGCACCATTTTATCCCCCTTGGCAGCCCAACTATTACATCAATTTACCCCGTCTGAACATATTACCCCCTCAATCTTAAAACATTTTACCCCCCTTGGCAGCCCAACTCTTACATCATTTTACCCCCTCTGAACATATTACCCACTCAATCTTACAACATTTTACCCCCCTTGGCAGCCCAACTCTTACATCATTTTACCCCCTCTGAACAAATTACCCCCTCACTCTTACACCATTTTACCCCCCTTGGCAGCCCAACTCTTACATCATTTTACCCCCTCAATCTTACATTTTTTTAGCCCCAATACCTGAAGACTGCCAGTCTTGAACCCACAACCTCTGTACCCTCAGCTGCGTCGCCTTATCCTCCAGACCATCAAAGCTTGTCCAACTCTTGACGGTCTATATATATATGAATAATAATTGCTAGAATTGCCCCATCTCAACAAATTACCTCCTCACTCTTACATCGTTTTACCCCCTCTGAACAAAATACCCCCTCAATCTTACACCTTTTTACCCCCATTGGTAGCCCAATTCTTACATCACTTTACCCCCTCTGAACAAATTACCCCCTCACTCTAGCACCATTTTATCCCCCTTGGCAGCCCAACTATTACATCAATTTACCCCGTCTGAACATATTACCCCCTCAATCTTACAACATTTTACCCCCCTTGGCAGCCCAACTCTTACATCATTTTACCCCCTCTGAACATATTACCCACTCAATCTTACAACATTTTACCCCCCTTGGCAGCCCAACTCTTACATCATTTTACCCCCTCTGAACAAATTACCCCCTCACTCTTACACCATTTTACCCCCCTTGGCAGCTCAAATCTTAGCTCATGTTACCCCCTCTGAACAAATTAACCCCTCACTCTTACAACATTTTACCCCACTTGGCAGCCCAACTCTGACATCATTTTACCCCCTCTGAACAAATAACCCCCTCATTCTTACACCATTTTACCCCCTTGGCTGCCCAACTCTTACATCATTTTACCACCTCTGGACAAATTACCCCTCACTCTTACACCAATTTACCCCCCTTGGCAGCTCAAATATTACATCATTTCACCCTCTCTAGACAATTTATCCCCTCACTCTTACACCATTTTAGCCCCCTTGGCAGCCCAACTCTTACATCACTAAACCCCCTCTGAACAAATTACCCCTCACTCTTACACCATTTTACCCCCCTTGGCAGCTCAAATCTTAGCTCATGTTACCCCCTCTGGACAAATTAACCCCTCACTCTTACAACATATTACCCCCTTGGCTGCCCAACTCTTACATCATTTTACCACCTCTGGACAAATTACCCCTCACTCTTACACCAATTTACCCCCCTTGGCAGCTCAAATATTACATCATTTCACCCTCTCTAGACAATTTATCCCCTCACTCTTACACCATTTTAGCCCCCTTGGCAGCCCAACTCTTACATCACTAAACCCCCTCTGAACAAATTACCCCCTCACTCTTACACCATTTTACCCCCCTTGGCAGCTCAAATCTTAGCTCATGTTACCCCCTCTGGACAAATTAACCCCTCACTCTTGCAACATTTTACCCCACCTGGCAGCCCAACTCTTACATCATTTTACCCCCTCTGAACAAATTACCTCCTCACTCTTACACCATTTTACCCCCCTTGGCAGCCCAACTCTTACATCATTTTACCCCAACTGGACAATTAACCCCCTCATTCTTACACCATTTTACCCCCCTTGGCTGCCCAACTCTTACATCATTTTACCACCTCTGGACAAATTACCCCTCACTCTTACACCAATTTACCCCCCTTGGCAGCTCAAATATTACATCATTTCACCCTCCCTAGACAATTTACCCCCTCACTCTTACACCATTTTAGCCCCCTTGGCAGCCCAACTCTTACATCACTAAACCCCCTCTGAACAAATTACCCCCTCATTCTTACACCATTATACCCCCCTTGGCTGCCCAACTCCTACATCACTAAACCCCTCTGAATAATTTACCTCCTCAATCTTACACCAATTTACCCCCCTTGGCAGCCCAACTCTTACATCAGTTTACCCCCTCTGGACAAATTACCCCTCACTATTAAACCATTTTACCCCCCTCTGCAGTCCAACTCTTACATCAATTTACCCCCTCTGAATTTCAATCAGGGGGAGAGGGGTAATTCCTGAAAAGTCCTCCCATTGCTGCCCACTCTTACATGGCAGTTTCAGTCATGGGTGAGGTAATTCCTGAAAATTCCTACCATTGCAGCCCATTGCAGCCCTCTCTTACATGGCAATTTCAGTCAGGGGGTTAATTCCTGAAAAGTCCTCCCATTGCAGCCCTTTGCAGCCCACTCTTACATGGCAATTTCAGTCAGGGGGTAATTCCTGAAAAATCCTCCCATTGCAGCCCATTGCAGCCCACTCTTACACGGCAATTTCAGTCAGGGGGTAATTACTGACAAGTCGTCCCATTGCAGCCCATTGCAGCCCACTCTTACATGGCAATTTCAGTCAGGGGGTAATTCCTGAAAATCCTCCCATTGCAGCCCATTGCAGCCCACTCTTACATGGCAATTTCAGTCAATGGGTAATTCCTCAAAAGTCCTCCCATTGCAGCCCAACTCTTACAACATTTTACCCTCTCTGAGCAAATTAGCCCCTCACTCTTACACCATTTTACCCCCCTTGGCAGCCCAACTCTTACATCATTTTACCCCAACTGGACAAATAACACCCTCATTCTTACAACATTTTACCCCCCTTGGCTGCCCAACTCTTACATCATTTTACCACCTCTGGACAAATTACCCCTCACTCTTACACCAATTTAACCCCTTGGCAGCTCAAATATTACATCATTTCACCCTCTCTAGACAATTTACCCCCTCACTCTTACACCATTTTAGCCCCCTTGGCAGCCCAACTCCTACATCACTAAACCCCCTCTGAATAATTTACCTCCTCAATCTTACACCAATTTACCCCCCTTGTCAGCCCAACTCTTACATCAGTTTACCCCCTCTGGACAAATTACCCATCACTATTAAACCATTTTACCCCCCTCTGCGGTCCAACTCTTACATCAATTTACCCCCTCTGAATTTCAATCAGGGGGAGAGGGGTAATTCCTGAAAAGTCCTCCCATTGCTGCCCACTCTTACATGGCAATTTCAGTCATGGGTGAGGTAATTCCTGAAAATTCCTACCATTGCAGCCCATTGCAGCCCTCTCTTACATGGCAATTTCAGTCAGGGGGTTAATTCCTGAAAAGTCCTCCCATTGCAGCCCTTTGCAGCCCACTCTTACATGGCAATTTCAGTCAGGGGGTAATTCCTGAAAAATCCTCCCATTGCAGCCCATTGCAGCCCACTCTTACATGGCAATTTCAGTCAGGGGGTAATTACTGACAAGTCCTCCCATTGCAGCCCATTGCAGCCCACTCTTACATGGCAATTTCAGTCAGGGGGTAATTCCTGAAAATCCTCCCATTGCAGCCCATTGCAGCCCACTCTTACATGGCAATTTCAGTCAATGGGTAATTCCTCAAAAGTCCTCCCATTGCAGCCCAACTCTTACAACATTTTACCCTCTCTGAGCAAATTAGCCCCTCACTCTTACACCATTTTACCCCCCTTGGCAGCCCAACTCTTACATCATTTTACCCCAACTGGACAAATAACCCCCTCATTCTTACAACATTTTACCCCCCTTGGCTGCCCAACTCTTACATCATTTTACCACCTCTGGACAAATTACCCCTCACTCTTACACCAATTTACCCCCCTTGGCAGCTCAAATATTACATCATTTCACCCTCTCTAGACAATTTACCCCCTCACTCTTACACCATTTTAGCCCCCTTGGCAGCCCAACTCTTACATCACTAAACCCCCTCTGAACAAATTACCCCCTCATTCTTACACCATTATACCCCCCTTGGCTGCCCAACTCCTACATCACTAAACCCCCTCTGAATAGTTTACCTCCTCAATCTTACACCAATTTACACCCCTTGGCAGCCCAACTCTTACATCAGTTTACCCCCTCTGGACAAATTACCCATCACTATTAAACCATTTTACCCCCCTCTGCGGTCCAACTCTTACATCAATTTACCCCCTCTGAATTTCAATCAGGGGGAGAGGGGTAATTCCTGAAAAGTCCTCCCATTGCTGCCCACTCTTACATGGTAATTTCAGTCATGGGTGAGGTAATTCCTGAAAATTCCTACCATTGCAGCCCATTGCAGCCCTCTCTTACATGGCAATTTCAGTCAGGGGGTAATTCCTGAAAAGTCCTCCCATTGCAGCCCATTGCAGCCCACTCATACATGGCAATTTCAGTCAGGGGGTTAATTCCTGAAAAGTCCTCCCATTGCAGCCCTTTGCAGCCAACTCTTACATGGCAATTTCAGTCAGGGGGTAATTCCTGAAAAATCCTCCCATTGCAGCCCATTGCAGCCCACTCTTACATGGCAATTTCAGTCAGGGGGGTAATTCCTGACAAGTCCTCCCATTGCAGCCCATTGCAGCCCACTCTTACATGGCAATTTCAGTCAGGGGGTAATTCCTGAAAGTCCTCCCATTGCAGCCCATTGCAGCCCACTCTTACATGGCAATTTCAGTCAATGGGTAATTCCTCAAAAGTCCTCCCATTGCAGCCCAACTCTTACAACATTTTACCCCCCTTGGCAGCCCAACTCTTACATCATTTTACCCTCTCTGAGCAAATTAGCCCCTCACTCTTACACCATTTTACCCCCCTTGGCAGCCCAACTCTTACATCATTTTACCCCAACTGGACAAATAACCCCCTCATTCTTACACCATTTTACCCCCCTTGGCTGCCCAACTCTTACATCATTTTACCACCTCTGGACAAATTACCCCTCACTCTTACACCAATTTACCCCCCTTGGCAGCTCAAATATTACATCATTTCACCCTCTCTAGACAATTTACCCCCTCACTCTTACACCATTTTAGCCCCCTTGGCAGCCCAACTCTTACATCACTAAACCCCCTCTGAACAAATTACCCCCTCATTCTTACACCATTATACCCCCCTTGGCTGCCCAACTCCTACATCACTAAACCCCCTCTGAATAATTTACCTCCTCAATCTCACACCAATTTACCCCCCTTGGCAGCCCAACTCTTGCATCAGTTTACCCCCTCTGGACAAATTACCCATCACTATTAAACCATTTTACCCCCCTCTGCAGTCCAACTCTTACATCAATTTACCCCCTCTGAATTTCAATCAGGGGGAGAGGGGTAATTCCTGAAAAGTCCTCCCATTGCTGCCCACTCCTACATGGCAATTTCAGTCATGGGTGAGGTAATTCCTGAAAATTCCTACCATTGCAGCCCATTGCAGCCCTCTCTTGTATGGCAATTTCAGTCAGGGGGTAATTCCTGAAAAGTCCTCCCATTGCAGCCCATTGCAGCCCACTCTTACATGGCAATTTCAGTCAGTGGGTAATTCCTCAAAAGTCCTCCCATTGCAGCCCAACTCTTACAACATTTTACCCCCCTTGGCAGCCCAACTCTTACATCATTTTACCCTCTCTGAGCAAATTAGCCCCTCACTCTTACACCATTTTACCCCCCTTGGCAGCCCAACTCTTACATCATTAAACCCCCTCTGAACAAATTACCCCCTCACTCTTACACCAATTTACCCCCCTTGGCAGCTCAAATCTTAGCTCATGTTACCCCCTCTGGACAAATTACCTCCTCTCTATTACACCATTTTACCCCCCTTGGCAGCCCTACTCTTACATCATTTTACCCCCTCTGAACAAATTACCCCCTCACTCTTACACCATTTTACCCCCCTTGGCAGCTCAAATCTTAGCTCATGTTACCCCCTCTGGACAAATTAACCCCTCACTCTTACAACATTTTACCCCACTTGGCAGCCCAACTCTTACATCATTTTACCCCCTCTGAACAAATTGCCCCCTCACTCTTACACCATTTTACCCCCCTTGGCAGCCCAACTCTTACATCATTTTACCCCAACTGGACAAATAACCCCCTCATTCTTACACCATTTTACCCCCCTTGGCTGCCCAACTCTTACATCATTTTACCACCTCTGGACAAATTACCCCTCACTCTTACACCAATTTACCCCCCTTGGCAGCTCAAATCTTACATCATTTCACCCTCTCTAGACAATTTACCCCCTCACTCTAACACCATTTTAGCCCCCTTGGCAGCCCAACTCTTACATCACTAAACCCCCTCTGAACAAATTACCCCCTCATTCTTACACCATTATACCCCCCTTGGCTGCCCAACTCCTGCATCACTAAACCTCTGATTAATTTACCTCCTCAATCTTACACCATTTTACCCCCCTTGGCAGCCCAACTCTTACATCAGTTTACCCCCTCTGGACAAATTACCCCTCACTATTAAACCATTTTACCCCCCCTGCAGTCCAACTCTTACATCAATTTACCCCCTCTGAATTTCAATCAGGGGGAGAGGGGTAATTCCTGAAAAGTCCTCCCATTGCTGCCCACTCTTACATGGCAATTTCAGTCATGGGTGAGGTAATTCCTGAAAATTCCTACCATTGCAGCCCATTGCAGCCCTCTCTTACATGGCAATTTCAGTCAGGGGGTAAATCCTGAAAAGTCCTCCCATTGCAGCCCATTGCAGCCCACTCATACATGGCAATTTCAGTCAGGGGGTTAATTCCTGAAAAATCCTCCCATTGCAGCCCTTTGCAGCCCACTCTTACATGGCAATTTCAGTCAGGGGGTAATTCCTGAAAAGTCCTCCCATTGCAGCCCATTGCAGCCCACTCTTACATGGCAATTTCAGTCAGGGGGTTAATTCCTGACAAATCCTCCCATTGCAGCCCATTGCAGCCCACTCTTACATGGCAATTTCAGTCAGTGGGTAATTCCTCAAAAGTCCTCCCATTGCAGCCCAACTCTTACAACATTTTACCCCCCTTGGCAGCCCAACTCTTACATCATTTTACCCTCTCTGAGCAAATTAGCCCCTCACTCTTACACCATTTTACCCCCCTTGGCAGCCCAACTCTTACATCATTAAACCCCCTCTGAACAAATTACCCCCTCATTCTTACACCATTTTACCCCCCTTGGCAGCTCAAATCTTAGCTCATGTTACCCCCTCTGGACAAATTACCTCCTCTCTATTACACCATTTTACCCCCCTTGGCAGCCCTACTCTTACATCATTTTACCCCCTCTGAACAAATTACCCCCTCACTCTTACACCATTTTACCCCCCTTGGCAGCTCAAATCTTAGCTCATGTTACCCCCTCTGGACAAATTAACCCCTCACTCTTACAACATTTTACCCCACTTGGCAGCCCAACTCTTACGTCATTTTACCCCCTCTGAACAAATTGCCCCCTCACTCTTACACCATTTTACCCCCCTTGGCAGCCCAACTCTTACATCATTTTACCCCAACTGGACAAATAACCCCCTCAATCTTACACCATTTTACCCCCCTTGGCTGCCCAACTCTTACATCATTTTACCACCTCTGGACAAATTACCCCTCACTCTTACACCAATTTACCCCCCTTGGCAGCTCAAATCTTACATCATTTCACCCTCTCTAGATAATTTACCCCCTCACTCTTACACCATTTTAGCCCCCTTTGCAGCCCAACTCTTACATCACTAAACCCCCTCTGAACAAATTACCCCCTCATTCTTACACCATTATACCCCCCTTGGCTGCCCAACTCCTGCATCACTAAACCTCTGAATAATTTACCTCCTCAATCTTACACCATTTTACCCCCCTTGGCAGCCCAACTCTTACATCAGTTTACCCCCTCTGGACAAATTACCCCTCACTATTAAACCATTTTACCCCCCCCCCCCCTGCAGTCCAACTCTTACATCAATTTACCCCCTATGAATTTCAATCAGGGGGAGAGGGGTAATTCCTGAAAAGGTCTCCCATTGCTTTGCTGCCCACTCTTACATGGCAATTTCAGTCATGGGTGAGGTAATTCCTGAAAATTCCTACCATTGCAGCCCATTGCAGCCCTCTCTTACATGGCAATTTCAGTCAGGGGGTAAATCCTGAAAAGTCCTCCCATTGCAGCCCATTGCAGCCCACTCATACATGGCAATTTCAGTCAGGGGGTTAATTCCTGAAAAGTCCTCTCATTGCAGCCCTTTGCAGCCCACTCTTACATGGCAATTTCAGTCAGGGGGGTAATTCCTGAAAAGTCCTCCCATTGCAGCCCATTGCAGCCCACTCTTACATGGCAATTTCAGTCAGGGGGTTAATTCCTGACAAGTCCTCCCATTGCAGCCCATTGCAGTCCACTCTTACATGGCAATTTCAGTCAGTGGGTAATTCCTCAAAAGTCCTCCCATTGCAGCCCAACTCTTACAACATTTTACCCCCCTTGGCAGCCCAACTCTTACATCATTTTACCCTCTCTGAGCAAATTAGCCCTTCACTCTTACACCATTTTACCCCCCTTGGCAGCCCAACTCTTACATCATTAAACCCCCTCTGAAAAAATTACCTCCTCAATATTACACCATTTTACCCCCCTTGGCAGCCCTACTCTTACATCATTTTACCCCCTCTGAACAAATTACCCCCTCACTCTTACACCATTTTAACCCCCTTGGCAGCTCAAATCTTAGCTCATGTTACCCCCTCTGGTCAAATTAACCCCTCACTCTTACAACATTTTACCCCACTGGGCAGCCCAACTCTTACATCATTTTACCCCCTCTGAACAAATTACCCCCTCATTCTTACACCATTTTACCCCCCTTGGCAGCCCAACTCTTACATCATTTTACCCCAACTGGACAAATAACCCCCTCATTCTTACACCATTTTACCCCCCTTGGCTGCCCAACTCTTACATCATTTTACCACCTCTGGACAAATTACCCCCCTCGCTCTTACACCAATTTACCCCCCTTGGCAGCTCAAATCTTACATCATTTCACCCTCTCTAGACAATTTACCCCCTCACTCTTACACCATTTTAGCCCCCTTGGCAGCTCAACTCTTACATCACTAAACCCCCTCTGAACAAATTACCCCCTCATTCTTACACCATTATACCCCCCTTGGCTGCCCAACTCCTACATCCTAAACCCCCTCTGAATAATTTACCTCCTCAATCTTACACCATTTTACCCCCCTTGGCAGCCCAACTCTTACATCAGTTTACCCCCTCTGGACAAATTACCCCTCACTATTAAACCATTTTACCCCCCTCTGCAGTCCAACTCTTACATCAATTTACCCCCTCTGAATTTCAATCAGGGGGAGAGGGGTAATTCCTGAAAAGTCCTCCCATTGCTGCCCACTCTTACATGGCAATTTCAGTCATGGGTGAGGTAATTCCTAAAAATTCCTACCATTGCAGCCCATTGCAGCCCTCTCTTACATGGCAATTTCAGTCAGGGGGTAATTCCTGAAAAGTCCTCCCATTGCAGCCCCTTGCAGCCCACTCATACATGGCAATTTCAGTCAGGGGGTTAATTCCTGAAAAGTCCTCCTATTGCAGCCCATTGCAGCCCACTCTTACATGGCAATTTCAGTCAGGGGGTAATTCCTCAAAAGTCCTCCCATTGCAGCCCAACTCTTACAACATTTTACCCCCCTTGGCAGCCCAACTCTTACATCATTTTACCCTCTCTGAACAAATTAGCCCCTCACTCTTACACCATTTTACCCCCCTTGGCAGCCCAACTCTTACATCACTAAATCCCCTCTGAAAAAATTACCTCCTCACTATTACAACATTTTACCCCCCTTGGCAGCCCTACTCTTACATCATTTTACCCCCTCTGAACAAATTACCCCCTCACTCTTACACCATTTTAGCCCCCTTGGCAGCCCAACTCTTACATCACTAAACCCCCTCTGAACAAATTACCCCCTCATTCTTACACCATTATACCCCCCTTGGCTGCCCAACTCCTACATCACTAAACCCCCTCTGAATAATTTACCTCCTCAATCTTACACCATTTTACCCCCCTTTGGCAGCCCAACTCTTACATCAGTTTGCCCCCTCTGGACAAATTACCCCTCACTATTAAACCATTTTACCCCCCTCTGCAGTCCAACTCTTACATCAATTTACCCCCTCTCAATTTCAGTCATGGGTGAGGTAATTCTTGAAAATTCCTACCATTGCAGCCCATTGCAGCCCTCTCTTACATGGCAATTTCAGTCAGGGGGTAATTCCTGAAAAGTCCTCCCATTGCAGCCCATTGCAGCCCACTTATACATGGCAATTTCAGTCAGGGGGTTAATTCCTGAAAAGTCCTCCCATTGCAGCCCTTTGCAGCCCACTCTTACATGGCAATTTCAGTCAGGGGGGTAATTCCTGAAAAGTCCTCCCATTGCAGCCCATTGCAGCCCACTCTTACATGGCAATTTCAGTCAGGGGGGTAATTCCTGACAAGTCCTCCCATTGCAGCCCATTGCAGCCCACTCTTACATGGCAGTTTCAGTCAGGGGGTATTTCCTGAAAAGTCGTCCCATGGCAGCCCATTGCAGCCCACTCTTACATGGCAATTTCAGTCAGGGGGTAATTCCTCAAAAGTCCTCCCATTGCCGCCCAACTCCTACATCATTTTACCCCCTCTGAACAAATTACCCCCACACTCTTACATCAACTTACCCCCCATAAACAAATTACCCCCCCCCCCCCACTCTTACATCAAATTGGGAGGATTTTAGGGAGGACATTCGACCTGGCAGTCCTTTAACCCTGTTTTCATGTTTATTTATTAGTTTACATGACTTTGATTTCTTTTTTATGGTTAGCAATCATTAAACATGGCGCTTTACATAAATCAATCAGAAAATATGGCGAATTACATTGATTCAATGAAGAAGTTATTGCTGGGCATTAACACGGGAATTTAAGCGAGCAACTTATTGACCGATCAGAACATATCTGGACCGTAGGCTTATGTGCAAAGCTTGATTATTAAGTAATACTACGTTATAGTTTGCAATAGTTTGTAAAGGGAGCAAATTCTGTACTATTTTTTAAAGTTGGAGGCTTCTGTTGAAAACATGCAACAATCCGTAATTAAGGTAAAAAAAACTTTTTGTCATGTTGAATATATTAAATTTGAATTCGTTTCAGCGTCTGAAATACGTGAGTGGTGACCATTCGGAGAAGAGATTTCCGATCAACCTCAACAGTGACCCACAAAACAGTTCATCAACTGCATCATCTATCGTTAAAAGTGAGCATTTGTTTACAACTTATCTTGACTGACATTTTCGGCTAAATGAAAAGACGAATTCGAGGTGGTAGGAGGTTATTTCCCTACCTCAATTAATTGGTCGAGCACGCTATTCTTTTCATGCTCGACCCAATGACTTTTAATGGTTTTTTTTACCAATTAGTTTGTTCCGCCCGTATTTGTTCACTTATTGGTCAACGTATGGTCGAAACTGACAATTATTGGTCAATTTATGGTCGACTACGATTATTAAAGTCAACACAAAATCTTTCCATGCCCGCTTTTGGTAGACCTCGGTCATTTCATAAGTCGACCTCTCAAATAGGAAACTCACCTGTAATTAGAACAACTTTACTATAAGAATCAAATTAAGTTACTTATCCTTAGAAAGTAGCTAATTGCTTATGAGGCGACTGTGTGAATGTCTAAAATGATGTTAAAACCTTACATTATTATTTAGCGTATTTCCTGAGACGTCAAGAGGGTGGGGGCAGGAGGGGTAATCAGAACCCAGTATTCTACCTTCTCGTGATGGTGTTGGGGGTTGATATCTACCTGTACAAGATTGCCTCTTGTGAACTCATGTACAACCCTGAAATTGGAGCCAATCAGTGTAGGATTCTCAGAAACAAGTTTGTCCATTTTTGATCAATCTTAGCTAAAATTTCAGAATTCAATCACTTAGGACGACTAGCGGTTTTTTCGATTGTAAAAACAATAATCTTATTGTTTTGTAAATTTCTCTATATGGCCCAGAAACACAAAAAAAATTTTTTGAGATAAAATTTGCGACAAATTTTCAGTCAATTTTTAATTTTTTTCATGAAATTTAAACTTTTTCCTCACCTGTGTTAAGTTAACTTTTCATTCAACACTCAATTTGTTTTAAATCTTTGTTTAAGCTCCGATAAACAGGGAGAAAACCATTTTAGATTGATCAATTAATGTTAATTGTTAAAAAAGTTATCAAAAAATTATCCAGATATTTCATATCGAAACTGGAAAACTTTTCAGAAATTTTATATCAAACATGAAAAAAGAGGAAGTTTTAGTGATACATTCACAATTAACTGAACACCAATCAACAACGAGTCATTCTCAACTTTGTACTTTTCTGGACTTCACTTAGATTTGAAAAATAAAACAGGATGCATTTTGTTGCCGTATTATAGTTTTTGATCCCTTCCATTCCTCTACTGAAAATATTTATCCCAATAACGTCATTCATAAAAACAGAAAAGCATGAATATGAGTTGTTAGGAGCAGCTCCACGTACTCATTAGGCTATTTTTGAGATCCAATTTAGCATAACATAGATTTTTTTGTTGGGTGGAGTCTTTTCTTTTGAAGAACTCCTCAATGTTTAATGATTTTGGGTTCAACTGGTTCAATTTGAGGAAACACATGAGGTAGCAGAAAGAGTAATCCAACTGAGGGCCTGAGTTTTGTTGACTTTCTGTGCTTTGACTGCTCTTTTAGTTTCAATTATATGGACAAATCGGATTGAGCAGTTTTTAGTTCATTCAATTTCAATTATGATCACTGAAACTACTTGCTGAGTAACAAAATTTTTTACAGAAACAGAGTATTTTACTTTCAACCTATTTTGTCAGATGTTTTTTTCTCTTTTTGTGTTTTTTCCTTCGCTCTGGCGACATATTTTTGAGTTTTAAACTAAAATCATTTAATTAAAAATTAGGACATCAATTAATCCGCGTATCCATATTTTAAATTTTTTTAGGGTCGTTTTGTCGGTAAACGAAAATTACCTATATTTAAAAATATTTATTTTTTAAATACTTATTGAGGAAAAAATTGTTGCTCTTCCAAAACACAAACAATTAGGTGATTCAAATTGCTCTCTATTACAGTATTTTGTCCTTTTTTGTTCTCTATTGTTTTTGAGGCCTTGAAGTCTATAGATTTGATGCTCTTAAATTTAAATTATATTCCTTCCGCGAGTGTTTAAAACAAAACTACACCATCAAACTTTCTTATTTCTACTGGTTGGTTAAAAAAGCTACATTTTTTTCTAAGTCATTGTTGTCACCTAGCACGGTATCTCATCAAGTTTGAAGAGGAAAACCTAGTCATTTTTGTTATTGAAAGCCCTACTTTGCGTGCTACTTTAACCTTAATTAATCAGAACTCCATTTTCTTTTATATATTTCTCAGCTTGAATTGTATTCCAGGACTTGTCTTGTTATTTGAATTTCTCAATTAGGCCGATTTGTTTAACCTGGTTTTGCCGCTTGTTTGTACAACTGCCCAAATTCGTTAGCACTTTTGCTTTTACTGCCATCACTTTACCAAAACAGCGTTTATGGTATGTTGCGCAAAAAACTTGGGCAAAATTGAGACAAAATGGTCCTTTTGATAATGTAACCCATATAATCAAAATAATTATGACATTTATCAGTAGACAACTGTTTCAATCTCCGTTATTCTGCTTTTCTGAAGCAAATTTTCACGGCAAGGAATAGCTTGAAATGTATCGGGTTTCATTAAATAGAGGTCACGTGTAGCTGCTGCTTCTCTAATGATTTTCGGGTTAGTTTTCCATCGTCTAGATAAAACATGAAAACTACTGTTTTAATTTAAAAAATTTAGCCTCTCAGAGCTACATCCATCAATGTTTTTTTGCCAAAACATT